>NW_019944015.1:7428-11991 GCF_002910315.2 Salvelinus sp. IW2-2015 | reverse complement strand
TTATTAAAAGTGACCATGTTCCATTATTAAAGTGACCAGTTTCCATTATTTTAAGTTGACCAGTGTTCCAATTATTAAAATGGTCCAGTTTATCCATTATTTTAAAGTGGCCAAGAAAGTATCCATTATTCAAAGTGCCGCAGTGTTCCATGCTTATTAAAGTGTCACCAGCGTTGTTCCACTTATATAAAAGTGGCCCGTAGTTTCTATTATTTAAATCTCCATTGTTCCATTATTAAAGTGACCAAAGTGTTCCATATTAAAGTGACCAGATGGTTATCCATTATGAAATAGTGGCCAGTCTCTGATTGCCATTATTTAAAGTGTGGCCAGTGTACCCAGTATTCAAGTGCCAGTTGATAAATCCATAGATTAAAGGTATCCAGTGTCTTATATTATCTACTACAAGGTGGCCTAGTCTTCTATTATTAAAGTGGCCCAGCTGTTCCAATTATAAAGTGGCCAGTGTCCATTATTCAGTGAACCCAGTGTTCCATTACTAAAGTGATCCATGTGTGCCCATTATTAAAGGACCAGTGTTCCTATTTATAAAGATGCCAGGTTTCCATTATTAAAGTAGACCAGTGACATCCTAATTATTAAAATGACCAGTGTTCCATTCATTAAAGTGACCTCCAGTGTTCCACTTATTAACAAGTCTCCCCGTGTTGACCATTATTAAAGTGCCAGTGTGTTGTCTCAATATATTAAAATGGACCGGTTCCAAAAGTTTAAAGTGGCCAGTGTTTCTCATTATTAAAACTTCGACCCAGTGTTCCAATTATTAAATGTGACTCAGTGTTTCCAATTTATTAAAGGACCAGTGTTCTTCCATAGGTAAAGTGACCAGTGTTCCATTATATAAGTTGTCCAGTGTTCCATTATTAAAGGTCCAGTGTTCCCAGTTATTAAAGTGACCAGTTTGTCCATTATTGAAGTGACCAAGTTATTGTTCCATTATCTTTAAAGTGACCCATGTTTTGTATTATCAAAGTGGACTATACAGTTGTTCCAAATATTTAAAAACCAGAATTGTAATTCCATTTATTAAAGTGGCTCTCGGGTTAGTAATAACTGTGTCTCAGGTTTGAGTAATAGTCCTCAGTTAGTGATCTCTCTCAGTGAGCGTTATACTCTCTCAGTTCAGTTAATACTCTCGCAGTTTAGTAAATCTCTCAGTTTAGAATATTCTTCAGTTAGTAAATATTCTCTCACCAGATGTATCCATTATAAAGGAGCCCCGTTGTTCCATTATTAAAGTGACCAGTGCTTTCTATATTAAATGACCAGTTCCATTGGTAAAGTGACCCCCAGACTGTTCCATTATTATAAGTGACCAAACGTGTTCACCATATTCATGTACATAGGGACAGCAGCTAACCGGTGAGTAGTTCGGGCTAGTAACAACATGCACTAAAGTGGACCATTGTGGACCATCGAGTGACCATTTCAGATTGTCAGCGATTGTGTACGCGAAGAACTTGAAACTTTTCACTCCTCCACTTGCCGGTCCTCACTCACATCGGTTCCGATGCACTGATAGTATGATCTGAGATACCCAGTCGGTGTAGTAAGGCTTGTGGTAAGGTAAGAAGAAACAGAATGCTGAATGTCAAGTATTCTTGTCTGAGAATGTGTGTCAAACATTTTATCCTGACAATGTGACATTTCCACAGACTCATGTATTTTTACTAGTAAAAAAAAAAAGGTTTTTATGTTTAACTTTAATAAATATAAGAGAGGAAGAGGAAGGAGATCACTAGAGATAACATTATTACAAGGAATCTGTGAATGATAGTCTTCGAAGATGGAGCGCAAGACAGAGAGAGAGAAAGACGCCGGCAAGACATGAGAAGAGCAAAAGTGAGAGTGGTAGAGAGAGATGCGCAAAACACAAGAGGGAAAAAAAGAAGAAAAAACAATAGTAATACTTCTCTCAAGCTTTAGTAAATATTCTCTCAAGTGTGAGATTCTGAGAGAATGATGAGAGAGAGAGACGAGAGAGAGAGGAAGAGAGAGATGGAAGTAGAAGAGAAGGAGAGATATGAGATACTCTAAGCAGGAGAAAGTGAGAAATGATGAAAGAGAGAGAGAAGGTTAGATAGAAGTGAGAGATCCTGGAGACGAAGGAGAGAGAACGTGTCATAGAAGAGAGAGAGAGAGAGAGAGAAGAGAGCAAGAGAGAGAAGAGAAGAGTCTGAGAGAAGAGAGAGAGAAATGAAGAAGAGAAGGGCTGAAAAGAGAGTAAGATTCTCGGAAGTCAGGTTTAGGAGGAATACTCTCAAAGATCGGGAGAGGTAAGAGAGAAAGAGGATAATGTAGTGTGTGTTAATAGGTCTCGCAGATTTATGGGTCGTTGAAGTGTGGTGTAGTATGTGATCGTGTGTCTGAGTGGCCGCGTGAGTGGTGAGTGTGATGTGTGAGAGTGTGTGTGTGTGAGTGGAGAAGGTAAGTGAGTGACCGTGCTGTGTGTACATGTCTCAAAGTGTGGAGCTTGTGGAAAGTAACCGTCCTCTGGACACTAACGAGACGAGGGACGTCTCCAGTTTATGTAAATACTCCTCTCCAAGTTTGAGAGATAACAACTCTCTTGCAGAGTTTAGTAAGAACTGCTCTCAGTTTGTGAGAGAAAGTAGATACTCTCTCGTTTACTGAAGTAAAGATACATACGTAAGACGAACCTCCCGAGATTGTCTTAAGTAATATTCTCTCAGCTGCTCGTCTCAGTGATAGTAATATTCTGACGTACAAGAGCACATCTACTCCAAGGAAGGATAGATTGAAGTGAGAGAGATGAACTCGTAGCATCAAGAGAATATAGAGAACTAAGCAAGTAAGAGAGAGACTACTCCGAATGAGGAGATTTCAGATGAGAAGAAAGAGTAACTCTCCTCGAGAGTGAGGAGAAGAGAGAGAAAAAGAGAGTGAGAGACTCCTGTGCGAGTTTGTGCAGTGATATGCTCTAGTCTACAGACCTGCGGTAGCTAACAGGCAGAGCAAAGAGAGGGGAACGTACTATATGGGGGAGGGGTGATACACACACACACACACACACACACACACACACACACACACACACACACACACACACACACACACACACACACACACAGGCAGGTGAAGGCCGGGGCCCAGCTTTAAGGATACCTGATTATCCCCTGCAGTTTTTCAGACCACCCTATGCTAGGTCCTTCATCCTAAGGCCACCGATGACGTCCCTAATGAATCAGCCTTGTCAACCAACCCAAAGAGCACTGTTGGTGAGCAGAACCCCCCTTAGGCCAGTTTATCTACCCTGAGGACAGAGAGAGGGGGAGAGAGAGAGAGAGGTTTACATCCCCTAGGCTAGGTTACTTAGCCTCTGGCCTGATTTGAGGGGGAACAACAGACCTGAAATTCTGTAATATAATTGCCATGGGACTCTGTTACAGTTTTTTTTGGATTGCTTACACACTAAATTAAAAGTAGTACACTATTAGCAAAACCTTACACTCAAGAAGCAAAACATCAGCCCATATTTGCACAACTATAAGCACATTGTCAACCTCACACTTGTTGCAAAACATTTCACCGTCCTATATCTTCCACCATACTCTCCATTCCTCAACCCTATAGAATAGTTTTTCTCGGCATGGCAGTGGAAGGTATATGATCTCCGTCTCCAGGCTGAGGTACCCCTCATCCAAGCCATGGAGGAGGCCTGTGACCAGATGGAGGTAGCAGCAATGCAAGGATGGATTCGTCATTCAAGACGTTTCTTTTCAAGGTGTCTTGCTAATGACAACATTGCCTGCGATGTTGATGAAATTCTCTGGCCAGATCCAGCTCGGCGAAGAGACAATGTCTAGTTATTTTTTATATATTTTTTTTGAACTTACAATACGTAAAGTGACATTTGGTTACAGTATTATGAATCTCCATGTCAACATTTTGGGCGTGTTGAGAAATAAATGAGTTTCTTCAGTCTGCAACATTGGTCTTGTGTAGTGTTTGGTGAATGTACATTATATTTGGACTTTGTTGATAGTAGCCTACTCTAATCATAGGAAAGTAGAAGTGATAAAAGTGTTTTAGGTTTATCACAGCAGAGTGTAACTCGTGCAAACAGAGTATAGTAATGTGAAACGTGTGTGTTTCATATGGTAACAAAGTGTGGTTTTTAAAAAGAAGTGTATAGTTTTTACAAGAGTGTTTAATTTTGCAAAGGATCTGTAGTGTTTTGCTAATTGGGTGTGTGGTTGTGCTAATTGTGTGGGCCCTGTTTTGAAAATCGTGCTTAAGAAATTAAAAAAAACTCTCTCTCTCTCTCTCTCTGTTAATTAAACTAATGTGAAGAGATAAGAATTTTGTGAAGTTGTTATCTCTGTCAGCCAATTGAAAGTAAATGAAATGTATAGCTTATGTCCAGCTGAAACTGGTTCCGGCTGCTCACCTCAAGTGCACCTGCTGCTGAGGAGAGAGAGAGAGAGAGAGAGCGAGAGAGATGGAGAGAGAGAGAGAGACGTAGAGAGAGAGGTAGAGAGAGGATGAGAGAGATTCCTACAGGGACTAAGTCTTGTTCCG
>NW_019944014.1:73669-90728 GCF_002910315.2 Salvelinus sp. IW2-2015 | reverse complement strand
GGGTTTAACTAACACTAGACTAGGTTACCCAGGGGTTTAACTAACACTAGACTAGGTTACCCAGGGGTTTAACTGTAACACTAGACTAGGTTACCCGGGGTTTAACTAACACTAGACTAGGTTACCCAGGGTTTAACTGTAACACTAGACTAGGTTACCCAGGGGTTAACTGTAACACTAGACAGTTACCCGGGTTTAACTAACACTAGACTAGGTTACCCGGGGGTTTAACTGTAACACTAGACTAGGTTACCCGGGTTTAACTGTAACACTAGACTAGGTTACCCAGGGGTTTAACTGTAACACTAGACTAGGTTACCCAGGGGTTAACTGTAACACTAGACTAGTTACCCAGGGGTTTAACTAACACTAGACTAGGTTACCCAGGGCTTTTAACTGTAACACTAGACTAGGTTACCAGGGGTTTAACTGTAACACTAGGCTAGGTTACCCAGGGTTAACTGTAACACTAGACTAGGTTACCCAGGGGTTTAACTAACACTAGTCTAGGTTACCCAGGGGTTTAACTAACACTAGACTAGGTTACCGCGGGGTTTAACTAACACTAGACTAGGTTACCCGGGGGTTTAACTAACACTAGACTAGGTTACCCAGGGGTTTAACTGTAACACTAGACTAGGTTATGGAACAATACATCACAGCTGGAAACTGGACTCATTAACTACCTCTCACCTCCAGCCTAATAGATGTGGGCGGGAGCTACGGCACAAAACGGCTGCCATGTTTCACTCAGGTAGTGCTGGACACGGGGCGGCAGGTAGTGCTGGACACGGGGCGGCAGGTAGTGCTGGACACGGGGCGGCAGGTAGTGCTGGACACGGGGCGGCAGTAGTGCTGGAGACGGGGCGGCAGGTAGCCTAGTGGTTAGAGCGTTGGGCCAGTCACCGAAAGGTTGCTAGATCAAATCCCCGAGCTGGACAAGGTAAAAATCTGTCGTTCTGCCCCTGAACAAGGCAGTTAACCCACTGTTCCCCGGTAGGCCGTCATTGTAAATAAGAATTTGTTCTTAATTGACTTGCCTAGTTAGTTATTTTAAATGTTTAAATATGCAGGCCAGGTTTCCCTTGTTAAATAGGTATTTTGACCTCAAACGGACTTCCTGGCTAAAGACAAATAACACTCCCACGCTACTTTATAAAACAATCTATTTTAAATTTAATTTCAATTACACTTCATTATTCAGATCAGCCTCCTGCCACTAATTAAATTTGGCTGTTTTAAAGCACACATATCATTTCAGTTAAGTCCGTTAATAAGTAATTAGTCACTAATAATAATTTTCAGTTAATAAATAATTTGTCATTAGTAATGATTGGGGAGATCAAAATCAATAATAAAGTCAAGTTCAATATGATTAGAAATTCTCCTTAAAACATCCAGAATCCTCATGACTATTCAAACAAACCCGACAGACAGGTGTGTGTGTGTGTGTGTGTGTGTGTGTGTCTGTGTGTGTGTGTGTGTGTGTGTGTGTTCAGTAGCGTAGACTAGAGATGGGTCTTCGAGGAACAGGCTTCTGCGTGGTCTAATTATCTGGTTTAAGGTCAACCTTTCTGAGCTGGGGGAGACAGCGTGCACGCACACACACACACACACACTAGAGAATAAAGACTGAGGTAAGTAATTACTTCAACTGTTCGATTACAGAGGGGCAGATTAGGTCCTCCTTCCGTCTCTCCATCCCTACAGGACTGTCCCTTTCACCTCCCTCCATCCGTCTCTCCATTCCTACAGGACTGTCCCTTTCACCTCCCTCCCTTGTCTCTCCATTCCTACAGGACTGTCCCTTTCATCTCCCTCCATCCCTCCCTCCGTCTCTCCATCCCTACAGGCTGTCCCTTTCATCTCCCTCCATCCCTCCCTCCGTCTCTCCATCCCTACAGGNCCCTCCGTCTCTCCATCCCTACAGGACTGTCCCTTTCATCTCCCTCCATCCCTCCCTCCGTCTCTCCATCCCTACAGGACTGTCCCTTTCAGCGCCCTCCGTCTCTCCATCCGTCACTGCTAAGGAGCTCTCCATCTACACTTCTGAGAGGATAATAACTATACACGGATATATAACAAGCGTTTTAATACAATACTCCTCCAGACCATCTTGCATCTCAAATGGCACCCTATATAGTGCACTACTTTTAACCAGAGCCCCCATAGGGAATAGGGTGCCATTTCAGATGCACTGTATATATATATATATATATATATATATGTGTGTACTGTGTAATCATACCGGTCTGAATCAATGTGAATCAACATTCAACATGAATCAACTTGAGTCATTCACACAAAAGCCTAGTCACTGTGTAATCATGCGATACCGGTCTGAATCAATATGAATCAACATTCAACGTGAATCAACTTGAGTCACTCACACAAAAGCCTAGTCACTGTCAGACATATAATTTTTATTGAACACAGAAGTCAAACACAATAGATCGTTTTTAAACACAGGACATTACAGTACGTCTTCATCAATATAATATATTATTAGGTGAACGATCGAAAGCACATATGCACGGCAGGTACACCACAGCTACAGGTACAGTCACAGAGCACCTTCAGAGCCAAACTACAACATAGAGACAGTAGGGAAGCTAGATCAATATCATCATCACCTTCATCACCCCCATCGTCATCACCACCACCATCATGATCTTCATCACCACTACCACCATTGCCATCATCATCATCACACTGGCAAACACACTAGATAATGTTAAGCCTATCAAATAAACTGACATTGAAGTTATTTTATGTCTGTCTATTTAAGAGAAGGGCAGCTGACAGATCAATAGGATACTTAAAGCAACGGCAGGAGTGCTGCCAGTTTGTGTTTCAGCACGGAGCGAGGGAGTGTGAGAGAGGAGAGAGGAGAGAGGGAGTGTGAGAGAGGAGAGAGGAGCGAGGAGAGGAGAGAGGAGCGAGGGAGTGTGAGAGAGGAGAGAGGAGAGAGGGAGTGTGAGAGAGGAGAGAGGAGCGAGGAGCGAGGAGAGGAGAGAGGAGCGAGGGAGTCAGAGAGGAGAGAGGAGCGAGGAGAGAGGAGCGAGGGAGTGTGAGAGAGGAGAGAGGAGGAGAGAGGTAGGGTAGATCTGTATTGGTCCTAGCTGCAGTTGAGCTATAGCAGAACTGAAATCGCTTGTCCGGTGATACAGAAGAATGAAAAGAGATAGATAGAATTTATTAATGAAAAATAAAGAATTGGATTGTAAAAATAGCATTCGTGCAGAGCAGGGGAGAAATATCACAGAATGTGTTGACATTTAGGATAGAAAATCTACAGGAAGCTACATTTCATCTTCATCAAGTTCTGAGGAGTAACATTGCATAACCTTCACGTGTCAAACTTTAGTTTCAGCTTTTACACATCTATATTGGAGAAACATTTCAGCCAAGCAAAATAAACAAAACAAACACCCCCCCAAACTACTTGGTCCTCTTTATTAAAAGAACATGGAAAACATCTTTGTGTCAGGGTACATGTCTCTCCGTCAACCTGAAACACAAAGACAAGCTAGATTCCAGAAGGCTCCGTGATATCCACAGGACCAGGTGGGAATAGTTCTCTCCTACTGCTCAGGAAGTGAGGGTGCAGCAGACAGACAGACAGACAGAGACAGACAGACAGCCCAGCAGCTATCCCCACTGAACGCTGTTTACAGTCTGCCTGGTGTACTCCATGCTGCTGAGGCTGGAGCCAGGCTTGGGGCTGGGTTGGGTCTCCTTACTGCTCAGGAAGTGAGGGTGCAGCAGACAGACAGACAGAGACAGACAGAGACAGACAGGCAGCCCAGCAGCTATCCCCACTGAACGCTGTTTACAGTCTGCCTGGTGTACTCCATGCTGCTGAGGCTGGAGCCAGGCTTGGGGCTGGGTTCTGTCTGTCTCTGTGGTTCAGCCTAATGACAGAGACTGGCTGTGGCTCAAGGAGGGGAGGAAGGAGGAGGTAGGAAGGGAGGGAGGAAGAGGAAGAGAGAGGGAAGGAAGCCTCACGACCTTCTCTATAGAGACATACCCTAAGTCCTGCTCTCCAATACACACACCGTGACAGACAGTGCTCCATGTACACTAACAGTGTATTGGTGGGAATTCATTAGCCATGGCAAGTACGTAGCTAGCAGCCTCCAGAGAGTAAGACCATTAAAGGAGTAGTACTCCTGAACACAGGAGGTACAGAGGAAACTCAGCTCCACCATCAGCTTTCCCTCTTCCAACCGTAACCATTAAGTAAGGGAAAATGCAAAAACTGACCCAAGATTAGCCTTCTAGGGACAACTTCACACGACACCTGAACCGCAGCCAATCACAGCAGAGCCGAGTGTTCCATACGTCTCCTGTAATCTAGAGAGGGAATGTGTTTCAAAACACTACCGGTCAAAAGTTTTACAACACCTCACTCATTCAAGGGTTTGTCTTTATTTGGACTATTTTCTACATTGTAGAATAATAGTGAAGACATCAAAACTATAAAATAACACATATGGAATCATGTAGTAACCAAATTTTTTTTTTTCAAATAGTCACCCTTTGGCTTGATGACAGCTTTGCACACTCTTGGCATTCTCTCAACCAGCTTCATGAGGTAGTCACCTGGAATGCATTTTCAATTAACAGGTGTGCCTTCTTCAAAGTTAATTTGTGGAATTTCTTTCCTTCTTAATGCGTTTGAGCCAATCAGTTGTGTTGTGACAAGGTAGGGTTGGTATACAGTAGATAGTCTTTGAGGGAGGTATACAGAAGATTCTTCAAGTGCAGTCGCAAAAACCATCAAGCTCTATGATGAAACAGGCTCTCATGAGAACCGCCACAGTGAACGGAAGACCCAGAGTTACCTCTGCTGCAGGGGATAAGTTCATTAGAGTTAACAGCCACAGAATGGAAAGGAAGACCCAGAGTTACCTCTGCTGCAGAGGATAAGTTCATTAGAGTTAACAGCCACAGAAATTGAAGCCCAAATAAATGCTTCACGGAGTTCAAGTGACAGACACATCTCAACATCAACTGTTCAGAGGAGACTGCGTGAATCAGGCCTTCATGGTCGAATTGCTGCAAAGAAACCACTACCGAAGGACACCAATAAGAAGAAGAGACTTGCTTGGGCCAAGAAACATGAGCAATGGACATTAGACCAGTGGAAATCTGTCCTTTGGTCTGGAGTCCAAATTGGAGATTTGATTTATTTAGAATTCAAGGCCCACTTAACCAGCATGGCTACCACAGCATTCTGCAGCGATACGCCATCCCATCTGGTTTGGTGGGACTATCAACACACCTCCAGGCTGTGTAAGAGCTAGTTTACCAAGGAGAGTGATTGAGTGCTGCATCAGATGACCTGGCCTCAACAATCCCCCGACCTCAAACAAATTGAGAAGGTTTGGGATGAGTCGGACCGCAGAGTGAAGGAAAAGCAGCCAACAAGTGCTCAGCATATGTGGGAACTCCTTCAAGACTGTTGAAAAAGCATTCCAGGTGAAGCTGGTTGAGAGAATGCCAAGTGTGCAAAGCTGTCATCGAGGCAAAGGGGGGATATTTTTAGAATCTCAAATATAAAATATATTCTGATTTGTTTAACACTTTTTTGGGTTATTACATGATTCCATATGTGTTATTTCATATTTTTAATGTCTTCACCATTATTCTACAATGTAGAAAATAGTTWAAAAAAATAAAGAAAAACCTTTGAATGAGTGAGGTGTTGTAAAACATTTGACCGGTATTTTACATGTCTGTCACTCTAACAGGTTAGTTACCAGCCAATGTATGAAGTCTTTCGACACCTCAGACAAACGCTCCGGTGCTGAGAGCAGTATCAGCTCTGTTTTTAAAACAGACGTACTATAACAAAAGGAGTTCCTCAAGGTTGTGTGTTAGACCCACTGATACTACAATGTTCCGTTCATCTCATTCAAAAGAATTACAAAAACATAATTTAAGGCAGCCTGGAAGAAAAATGAGATGAAATCCTGCCTCTAGGGTCTTTCTCACGTACTTTTCTCTACTTGACTCTTTCCATCGCAATGTTTGTTTTTCTTTCTCAGAGAAACTGCCAAAAAAACACATTTTCTGAAGCTATTACAGTGGAGAAAAGAGATTAAGATCTTCCAAGGTTGGAGGGAAGTCAAGTCAAGACCATCAAAAGCAGTCTGACAAGATTGTGTGTGGGGGGGGGGGGGGGAAGTACTTTTTTTGTGTGGAGAGAACTTGTGAAAAGCTTTGACACGCTTGGGCTTGCAGGTGTTCTCTGGCGTTAGAAGCTTTTACACGGCTAATGAAAGGAACTTGACAGCAGCGGAGATGAGGTGGAGAAAAGCGGAGCAGGCAGAGCAGGCAGAGCAGCAGCAGAGCAGAGAACTCACAGGGACCCTAAAAACACTCACAGGGACCCTAAAAACACTCACAGGGACCCTAAAAATACTCACAGGGACCCTAAAAACACTCACAGGGACCCTAAAAACACTCACAGGGACCCTAAAAATACTCACAGGGACCCTAAAAACACTCGCAGCCTGCTGCCGGGCCAGGGGTTTATAGCAAGAAGAAAATAATAGCATCTGCACACATTCCAGGGATATATAGTCAATGTAAAGTCTCTCTAAAATATATCCATACTCTCAGAAACTACAGTAGTATCTGTATATACTCTCACAACCTAGTATCTGTATATACTCTCAGAACCTAGTATCTTGTATGTACTCTCACAACCTAGTATCTTGTATGTACTCTCACAACCTAGTATCTTGTATGTACTCTCAGAACCTAGTATATTGTACATACTCTCAGAACCTAGTATATCTGCAATAAGAGGATCAGGGCGAAGGTTTTTTGTCTTTGCTACGTCGTGGCCGTCCTATAGGACTCCTTGGCTCAATGTACATATTAATACGAGTATCTTAGCCTGCCACATTATTCTAGTCAGTATCCAACAGTTAATGAACAGACAGAGGTACGTAGTAAAACAAGCAGCAACAATGATAAAGCCTTTATAGTGATATATTCTTCATATGATATGATCTTCCTCTCGGACCTAATAGTGATACGTTTTTMAAACACGTCTTCCCTCTCTTTGGGGTGTAATATAAACATTCGGGAGGGTAGAATGGCTTGGTAAAGTGTTCGTGTTTAAAGGTGTACATCGTCAGTTGCCGTAGAGGTGAGCAAAGGGGGGGGGTGTCCTATTTAACACACGGCTCAGATGCTTGGTGCAGTTAAGACAAAATGCGTAACCCCACACACACTTTTTACACCTGACACCTCTCAGTGCAGGTCCACACCTGACCTCTCCATCACACGCACAACAATTTATTAAAGGTGTAAAGTTTACATCTAGAAGCCGAATCAGCACACCAAGGGCTTTGAAAAGACCAAGACAGACTAGACAGCAACACTAGTGGTGTTTCACTTTAAATAACAGAGGAGAGGAAATGTCTGGGGAGGAGAGGAACAACAATTAGATCAAGTGGAGGAATTAAAAAATGGACAACAGTGTAAACATCAGGACAATGAAACAGCAGTAATAGTAATCAATGTAAACGATAGATGCACAGCCTTTTTCATCTCAATCACTTCCTGGTTGTGGTTAGTTAGTTGACCCCCCCTGGTGGTGACCGTTTAACCTCTAACCCCAAGTGACCTCGTCCCCTGACCCCCCTCAGACCATGAAGCGGTGCTCCTTGCCGTCGTGGGCCATGAGGATGACGTTCCGGTTGGAGGTCCAGATAAGGCGGGCCAGCTTCAGGGCGTTCTGAGAGCCAGGGGAGGCAGGCTGCACCGGGGGGACCTGGTAGGTCTTGATGCACTTCAGCTGGGGGGTAGAGTTCAACATGCCAATACTGCCCAGCAGAGACGTATTCATCTGGAGAGAGGAGAGGAAGCAAGAACAACAACAAAAATATTTAATATTTTATTTTCCATTTTCTTGGAGAGAACAGAATTCCTCTTTTTACATGATCGGCCCTGGAGGAGTTTAGGGTTCTCAAGGGCCCCTGGAAGTTAGGCGTTCTCCACGCGCCCCGAGTGAGTTTAAGGAGTTTGCACGGCTCCTGGGAGTTTAGCGGTTCTCACTGCCCACATGCAGGAGTTTAGGCTTGCTACACTAGGCCCTGGATTGCTTTGAGGTTCTCCATAGGGGTCTACTGGTGCGGAGATGGGCTTAAGCGAGTGTTCTCTAGGACACCACTCGGATGGTATTTCCTCAGTCGTGTTCTCAATGAGCCCGGGAGGAAGTCACTTCAAGGTTCTCACGTGCCCTGTTTTCGGAACTTGTAGGTTCTTCGTCTCAATGCACTGGAGAGTTTAGAGGTTTTCAGCGGAACCCCGAAAGGGTTTTTAGGTTCTCTACTCTGCAACGGAGTTAGAGGACTTCTCACGGCCTGGAGGAGTTTAGGGTTCTCACGGCCCTGGAGGAGATTAGGGTTCTCACGGCCCTGGAGGAGTTTAGGGTTCTCAAGGGCAAAACAGCAGGACATAGCCTCTAGGATGCTGATGCCTGCACCTTATGGTGCCAGCTCACTCCCCCCAGGCAGGGAGGGAGAAGAGAGGACGGCAGGGAGGGAGAAGAGAGGACAGCAGGGAGGGAGAAGAGAGGACAGCAGGGAGGGAGAAGAGAGGACAGCAGGGAGGGAGAAGAGAGGACAGCAGGGAGGGAGAAGAGAGGACGGCAGGGAGGGAGAAGAGAGGACGGCAGGGAGGGAGAAGAGAGGACAGCAGGGAGGGAGAAGAGAGGACGGCAGGGATTATGTTTGGACACTGAGTAGATGTAGCTATACTTCAACAGAACATAAAACACTATCATACAAAAGAGGTCAATCCTTTATCTATTCTAGGACTTACAGGAAGTCCACATAGCATGATAACTTGTGAAAGTCAATGTAGGGGACAGATATCGGTGATAAAGAAAATATGCTACTTTAAACCTCCCTCCCCACCAAGATACACTTCTAGAAACACATTTAAACCTCCCTCCCTCCTGGGGTTTAGGTTCTGAGTCTCTCTCTCCTAGACCCACGTCGCCAGCCTTGGGTCTTAGGTCTGGTGCTCTCTCTCCTAACACGCTGCCAGTCTGGGGTTTAGGTCTGGGTCTCTCTCTCCTAGACACGCTGCCAGCCTGGTTTAGTTGGTCTCTCTTCCTAGACACGCTGTCAGTTGGTTTAGGTCTGGGGTCTCTCTCTTCCACACGCTGCCAGTCTGGGGTTAGGTCTTGGTCTCTTCTCTCTAGACACGCTGCCAGTCTGGGGTTTAGTCTGAGTCTCTCTCCTAACACGCGTGCCGTTCGGCGTTTAGTCTGGCGTCTCTCTCTCCTAACACGCTGCCAGCCTGGGTTTAGGTCTGAGTCTCCCTCTCTCCTAGACACGCTGCCAGCCTGGGGTTTACGTCGGGTCCTCTCTTCCTAGACACGCTGCCAGTCTGGGTTTAGGTCTGGGTCTCTCTCTCCTAGACACCGCTTGCAGCCTGGGGTTTAGTTGAGTCTCTCTCTCCTAGACACGCTGCCAGCTGGTTTAGGTCTGAGCCTCTCTCCTAGACACGGCCTGCCAGTCTGGGGTATCTGAGTCATCTCTCTCCTAGGACACGCGCCAGCCTGGGGTTTAGGTCTGAGTCTCTCTCTCCTAGACCACCTGCCAGTCTGGGGTTTAGCGTCTGGTCGCTCTCTCCTAGACACGCTGCCAGCCTGGTTGAGTCTGGGTCTCTCTCTCCTGAGACACGCTCCAGTCTGGGTTTAGTCTGGGTCTCTCTCTCCTTTTTAGAACGCTGCCAGCCTGGGTTTAAGGTCTGGAGTTCATCTCTCTCCTAGACCAGCTGCCACCTGGAGTTTAGGTCGAAGTCCTCTCTCCTAGACACGCTGCAGCAAGTCTCTGGGTTTATAGGTCTGTATGAATGCTCTCTCTCCTAGAACACGCTCAGCTGGGGGTTTAGGTCTGGAGTCTCTCTCTCCTAACACGCTGCCATTCCTGGGTTTAGTGGGGTCTCTCTCTCCTAGACCACGCTCTCAGTCTGGGTTTAGGTCTGAGTCCTCTCTCCTAGACACGCTGCCGTGTTAGTCGCCTCCTAGCACGTTCAGTCTGGTTTTCTAAGACGCTGACCTGGAGTCTGAGTCTCGTCTCTTCCTAAGACACGCTGCCAGTCTGGGTTTAGCGTCTAGTCTCTCTCTAGCCTAGACACGCTGCCACCTGGTTTATCTGGCAGTCTCTCTCTCCTAGACGCTGCCAGTCTGGGGTTTAGTCGAGTATCTCTCTCTCCTGAACACGCGTAAGCCTGGTTTAGGTCTAGCTGGGGCAAACTGATGTCTTCTCCCTCTAATCCGCTCCGCTGTCTGCCTCTACTCCTGAGGAAGGGATAGGGTTGCTCCAGTTTTAAACTCTCATCCCAAGGTCACAACATTTCTTCACCATTATGGATTCAATGACTTTTCTGTTTTTCCCACAAATCCAAACTGCACTTCTGCTTGGGCTGGTGAGGCTTTAATGTGTTCAGTGGAGGAGGGAGGTTTAAATGTGTATTCCTGGTGGGGAGGGAGGTTACAATGTGTATCTGATGGGGAGGGAAGGTTATGTGTTTCTGATGTGTATCTTGATGGGGAGGAGGTTTAAATGTTTCTCTAGATGTGTATCTTGATGGGGGGAGCTTTAATGTTGTTCATTTGATGGGAGGAGGTTAATGTGTTCTAGAAGTGTATCTTGGTGGAGGGAGTTTAAATGTGTTTCTAGAAGTGTATCTTGGTGGGAGGAGGTTTTAAAGTAGCATATTTTCTTCTATCACCGATATCATGTCCCTACATTGCATTTCCAACAAGTTATCATGCTATGTGGACTTCCTGTAAGTCCTTAGAATAGATAAAGGATGACCCTCTTTTGTCTGATTTGTGGTTTTTATGTTCTGTTAAGTTATAGCGACATCTACTCAGTGTCCAAATATCCCTCCGTCCTCTCTTCTCCCTCCTGCTTCCTCTCTTCTCCCTTCCCTTCCGTCCGCTCTTCTCCCTCCCTGCCGTCCTCTCTTCCCTCCCTGCTGTCCTCTCTTCTCCCTCCCTGCTGTCCTCTCTTCTCCCTCCCTGCTTCCTCTCTTCTCCCTCCCTGTTGTCCTCTTCTTCCCTCTGCTGTCCTTCTCTTCTCCTCCCTGCCGTCCTCTTCTTCTCCCTCCCTGCTGTCCTCTCTTCCTTTCCCTCCCTGCCTTGTCCTCTCATCTCCCTCCCTGACGTCCTCTCTTCCTCCCTCCCTGCCCGTCCTCCTCTTCTCCCTCCCTGCCTGGGGGGAGTGAGAGTTGGCACCATTAAGGTGCAGGCATCAGGCAATCCTAGAGGCTATTGTCCTGTGTTTGCCCTTGAGAACCCTAAACTCCTCCAGGGCTTGAGAACCCAACTCCTCAGGCCTTCGAACCCTAAAAACTCCTTCCAGGGCCGTTGAAAAAAGCCCTAAAACTCCTCCAGGCCTTGACGGAACCCGTAAACTCCTCCAGGCCTGAGAACCCTTAAAGACTCCTCCAGGGCGCCTGAGAACCCTAAACTCCGCCAGGGCCGTGATAACCCCTAAACTCCTCCAGGGCCTTGAAACCCTAAACTCCTCCCAGGCCTCTTGAAACCCGTAAACTCCCTTCCAGGGCCTTGAGAACCCTAAACTCCTCCAGGCCTGAGACCCTAAATCTCCGGGCCTGTGAGAACCCTAAACTTCTCCAGGCGTGAGAACCCTAAACTCCTCCAGCGGCCGTGAGACCCTAAACTCCTCCAGGGCCGAATGAGAACCCTAAACTCCTCCAGGGCCTCAAGAAACCGTAGAGAACTCCTCCCAGGGCCCGGTGAGAACCCTTACATCCTCCAGGGCCTTGAGAACCCTAAACTCCTCCAGGCCTTGAGACCCTAAACTCCTCCAGGGCCTTGAGAACCCTAAACTCCTCAGCGGCAGTGAAACCATAAACTCCATCCAGGGCCCGTGAAACCCTAAAACCTCCAGGCCGTGAGAACCCTAAAACTCCTCCAGGGCGTGAGAACCCTAAGACTCCTCCAGGGCCTTGAAGAACCCAAACTCTCCAGGCCGATCATTGTAAAAAGAGGATTCTGTATCTCTCCAGAAAAATGGAAAATAAATATTAAAATATTTTGTCTTGTGTTCTTGCTTCCTCTCCTCCTCCAGATGAATACGTCTCTGCTGAGGCATATTGCATGTTGAAACTCTACCCCCCAGCTGAAATGCATCAAGACCTACCAGGGCCCCCCGGTGCAGCCTGCCTCCCCTGGCTCTCAGACGCCCGAAGCTAGGCCGCCTTAATCCTGGACCTCCAAACCGGAACGTCATCCTCATCGGCCACGACGGCAAGAGCAACCGCTTCATGGGCCTGAGGGGGTCAGGGGACGAGTCAGCTGGGGTTAGAGGTTTTTAACGGTCACCAGCCAGGGCGGGGGGGGAGGAAGAGGGGTCGTCAACTTAACTAACCCAACAAAACACAGGAATCTGATTTGAGATGAAAAAGGCTGTGCATCTATCTTTACATTGATTACTATTACTGCTGTTTCATTGTCCTGATGTTTACACTGTTGTCCATATTTTAATTCCTCCACTTGATCTAATTGTTGTTCCTCCTCCTCCCCAGAATCATTTCTCTCCTCTGTTATTTAAAGGTGAAACACCACCTAGTGTTGCTTCTAGTCGTCTTGTCTTTTCAAAAGCCCTCTGGTGTGCTGATTCGGCTTCTAAGTAACGTTACACCTTTAATAACATTGATTGTGCTGTGATGGAAGAAGAGTCAGCGTGTCGACCTGCACTGAGAGTGTCAGGTGTAAAAAGTGTGTGTGGGGTTACGCATTTTCTCTAACTTGCACCAAGGCATCTGGCCGTGTGTTAAATAGGACACCCCCCCCTGTTGCTGCACCCTCTACGGGCAACTACGATGTACACCTAAACACGAACACTTTACCAAGCCATTCTACCCTCCCAATGATTTATATTACACCCCAAAGAGAGGAAAGCGTGTTGAAAAACTTATCACTATTAGGTCCGAAGAGGAAATCCATTATCATATGAAGAATATATCCACTATAAAGCTTTATCATGTTTGCTGCTTGTTATTTTACTACGTACCTCTGTCTATTCATTAACTGTTGGATAACTGACCTAGAATAATGTTGCAGAGCTAAGATACTCGTATTAATACTGGTACAATTGAGCCCAAGGAGTCCATAGGACGGCCAACGTAGCAAGACAAAAACCTTCGCCCTTGATCCTCTTATTGCAGATTACTAGTTCTGAGATATGTTACAATATACTAGTTCTGAGACGTACAACAGATACTAGGTTGTGAGAAGTACATACAAGATACTAGGTTGTGAGCAGTACATACAAGATACTCAGTTCTGAGAGTTAGACGATACTTAGTGTTGCTTGAGAGTATATAACAGTACTACTGTAGTTTCTGAGGATATGGAATATATTTTTAGAGAGACTTTACATTGACTAATATGCCCCTGGAATGTGTTGCAGATGCATTATTTTCTTCGTTGCTATTAACCGCTGGCGGCAGCAGGCTGCGATGTTTTAGGGTCCCTGTGGTTTTTTAGGTCCCTGTGAGGTTTTTTTTTAGGTCCCTTGAGTCTGTTTTTAGGTCCCTGTGAGTATTTTTTAGGGTCCCTGGAGTGTTTTAGGTCCCCTGGTGAGTTGTTTAGGTCCCTGTGAGTTCTCTGCTCTCTGCTCTTGCTCTCGCCTGCTCTTGCCTGCTCCGCTTCTTCTCCACGCTCATCTCCGCTGCTGTCAAAGTTCCTTTCATTAGCCGTGTAAAGCTTCTAACGCAGAGAACACCTGCGAAGCCCAAGCTGTCAAAGCTTTTCACAATTCTCTCCAACACAAAAAAGAGTACTTCCCCCCCCCCCCCCACACACAATCTTGTCAGACTGCTTTCTGATGTCTTTGACTTACTTCCCTCCAACCTTGGAAAGATCTTAATCTTCTTTCTCCATTTAAATTAGCTTCAGAAAATGTGTTTTTGGCAGTTTACTCTTGGGAAAGAAAAACAAACATTGCGATGGAAAGAGTTCAAGTAGAGAAAGTACGTGAGAAAGACCCTAGAGGCAGGATTCATCTCATTTTTCTTCCAGGCTGCCTTATAATTATGTTTGTATTCTTTGAATGAGTGAACGGACATTGTAGTATCAGTGGGTCTAACACACAACCTTGAGGAGACTCCTGTTGTGTATAGTACGGTTCGTTTTAAAAACAGAGCTGAACTGCTCTCTAGCCCCGGAGCGTTTTGTCTGAGTGTCGAAAGACTTCAGACATTGGCTGGGTAACTACCTGTTGAGTGACAACATGTAAAATACCGGTTCAAATGTTTTTACAAACACATCACTCATTCAAAGGTTTTCTTTATTTTCTTTAACTATTTCTCTACATGTAGAATAATGTGAAGACAATTAAAAATATGAATAAAACAACATATTGGATGCATGTAATAACCCAAAAAAGTGTTTAAACAAATCAGAACTATATTTTATATGTAGAGATTACTAAAAATTCCCCCCTTGCCTCGATTACAGCTTTGCACACTGGCATTCTCTCAACCAGCTTCACCTGGAATTGCTTTTTCAACAGTCTTGAAGGATCCCCACATTGCTGATCCACTGTTTGGCTGCTTTTCCTTCACTCTTGCGGTCCGACTCATCCCAAACCTTTCTAATTTGTTTTGAGGTCGGGGATTGTGAGGCAGGTCATCTGATGCAGCAACTCAATCACTTCTCCTTGGCTAAACTAGCTCTTACACCAGCTGGAGGTGTGTGATAGATCCACCAACCAGATTGGATGGCGTCAGTCGCTGCCGAATGCTGTGGTAGCCCATGCTGTTAGTCGCCTTGAATTCTTAAATAACATCAATCTCCAATTTGACTCCAGACCAAAAGGACAATTTCCACTGGTCTCTATGTCCATTTGCTACATGTTTCTTGCCCAAGCAAAGGCAAGTCTCTTCTTCTTATTGGTGTCCTTCGTAGTGGTTTTTTGCAGCAAATCCGACCATGAAGCCTGAGTTCACGCAGTTCCTCTGAACAGCTTGATGTTGAGAATGTGTCTGTCACTTGAACTCCGTTGAGATTTATTGGGCTTCAATTTCTGTGGCTGTACTCTAATGAAATTTCCTTGCCAGCAGAGGTAACTCTGGTTCTTTCCTTTCCATTCTGTGGGCTGCTTATTAACTCTAAATGAACTTAATCCCCCATGCAGCAGAAGTAACTCTGGGTCTTCCTTCACTGTGGCGTTTCTTCATGAGAGCCTTTCATCATAGAGCTTGGATGGTCTTTTGCGACCTGCCACTGAAGAATCTTCTGTATACCTCCCTCAAAGACTACTACTGATATACCAAACCCTACCTTGTACAACACAACTGATTGGCTCAAACGCATTAAGAAGGAAGAAATTCCACAAATTAACTTGAAGAAGGCACACCTGTTAATTGAAATGGCATTACAGGTTGACTACCTCATGAAGCTGGCTTGAGAGAATTCCAAGAGGGCAAAGCTTTCATCAAGGCCAACAGGTGGACTATTTGAAAAAGAAAAAAATTGTGGTTACTACCATGATTCCATATGTGTTATCTTATAGTTTTGAGTCTTCACTAGGTATTCTACAATGTAGAAAATCAGTCCAAATAAGGACAAACCTTGAATGATGACGTGTTGTAAAACTGGCTTTGACGTAGGTTTGAAACACATTCCCTCTCTAGAATTACCAGGAGACGATATGGAACACTCGCGCTCTGCTGTATGGCTGCGGTCAGCGTGTCGTGTGAAGGTTGTCCCTAAGAAGGCTAATCTTGGGTCAGTTTTTGCATTTTCCCTTACTTAATGGTTACGGTTGGAAGAGGGAAGCTGACTGGTGGAGGGCTGAGTTTCCTCTGTACCCTCCTGGGATTCAGGAGTCCTGCTCCTTTAATGGTCTACTCTCTGGAGGCTCAGCTCGTATTGCCATGGCTTAATGAATTCCCACCACATACACTGTTAGTGTACATGGAGCCATGTCTTCCACGGTGGTGTATTGGAGAGCAGGATAAGGTATGTCTCCTATAGGGAGAAGGCGTGAGGCTTCCTTCCTCTCTCTTCCGTCTTCCTCCCTCCCTTCCTTACCTCCTCCTTCCTCCCCTCCTTGGCCACAGGCCAGTCTCTTGTCATTAGCTGAACCACAAGACAGACGACCCAGCCCAAGCCTGGCTCCAGCCTCAGGCGCCATGAAGGTGCCCGCACCAGGCAGACTGGTAAAACAGCACCGTTCAGTGGGGATAGTCTGCATGGGCTGCCGTCTGTCTCTGGTCTGTCTCATGTCTGTCTGTCTGCTGCACCCTCACTTCCTATCATAAGCAGACCCAACCCAGCCCCAAGCCTGCTCCAGCCTCGCGCAATGGATACACCAGGCAGACTGTAAACAGCGTTCGAGTGGGATTAGGCTGCTGGCTGTCTGTCTGTCTCTGTCTGTCTGGGTCTGTCTGCTGCACCCTCAGCTTCCTGAGCAGTAGGAGAAGAACACTATTCCCACCTGGTCCTTGGATATCGACGGAGCCCTTCTGACGGAAGCTAGGTTGTCCTTTGTGATTTCAGGTTGACGGAGAGACAAGTTACCCTGACACAAAGAGGTTTCCATGTTCTTTTAATAAGAGGACCAGTAGTGTGGGGGGGTGTTTGTTTGTTTATTTTGCTGGCTTGAAAAGTTTCATCAATATGCAGATGGTAAAGCTGAAACTTTTAAAAGTTTGAACACGTGAAGGGTTATGCAATTGTTACTTCCTCAGGAACTGATTGAGATGACAATTTGTAGCTTCCTGTAGATTTCTATCCAAATCGTCAAACAAACCATTCTTGATATTTCTCCCCCTGCTCTGCACGAATGCATATTTTTACAATCCAATTCTTTATTTTTCATTAATAAATTCATCTATCTCTGTTTCATTCTTCGTATCACCGGACAAGCGATTTCAGTTCTGCTATAGCCTCAAACTTCAGCTAGGACCAATACGATCTACCCCTACCTCTCTCCTCCTCTCTCTCTCTCACACTCCCTCGCTCCGCTCGTCATCTCTCCCTTTT
>NW_019944014.1:66369-73644 GCF_002910315.2 Salvelinus sp. IW2-2015 | reverse complement strand
CTGGCAGCGTGTCTAGGAGAGAGAGACTCAGACCTAAACCCCAGGCTGGCAGCGTGTCTAGGAGAGAGAGACTCAGACCTAAACCCCAGACTGGCAGCGTGTCTAGGAGAGAGAGACCCAGACCTAAACCCCAGGCTGGCAGCGTGTCTAGGAGAGAGAGACCCAGACCTAAACCCCAGGCTGGCAGCGTGTCTAGGAGAGAGAGACCCAGACCTAAACCCCAGACTGGCAGCGTGTCTAGGAGAGACCCCGGACCGTCTCCTAGCTCATTACCAATGTAGGCGGCTAGCTGTACGTCCCGCAGGAAGGCAGGCAGGGACCTGTGGTTTATATTTACAGTCATTAGTGATAGGAGACAGAGACTTGGCAGCGTCAGGGGTTTTACAGTCCCTCCTCTCCTCTGTGCTACTGCTGCTGGGAACAGGACAGGAGACAGCCGGGCTGGGATGTGGTGTGTGTGCTGGAGACGAGACAGGAGACGGGACAGGAGACGGGACAGGAGACAGGACAGGCTGGGAGCAGGACTAGACTACCTCTCACTGGGGGCCATTAACGCTTCATGCTTCCCTCCACTATGCAATATCAGCTATCTTCTAGGAATGGTGAGTGTGTGTGTGTGAGTGAGTGTGCATGTTTGTGCGTGGTGTGTGTGTGTGTGTGAGTACAAACCTGCCAGAAGGAGATGTGGCTGTCCGTGTTAGAATAGGTGGCCAGGTACCTCCCGTCTTGTTTTGCTGCCTCTCCATCTCTCTTCCTCCTCTCTCTCTCTCTCTCTCTTCTCTCTCTCTTCTCTCTCTCTCTCTCTCTCCTCTCTCTCTCTCTCTGTTTCACTCTCTCTCTTTCCCTCTCTCTCTCTCTGTTTCACTCTCTCTCTTCCTCCCTCTCTCTCTCTCTCTCTCTCTCTCTGTGTGTCTCTCTCTCTCTCTCCCTTTCTCTCTGTGTTTCTCTCTTTCTTTCTCCATCTTTCCAGCTCTCAATCCTTCTCTCTCAGTTCAAAAGGCTTTATTGGCATGGAAACATATGTTTACATTACCAAAGCAAAAGGAATTGACAATTAACAAGGGAAACATTAGTGAACATTACACTCACAATAGTTTTAAAAGAATGTAGACATTTCAAATGTTATATTATTGTCTTATGTACGGTGTTGTACACTGTGCAAGTAGTTGAAGTGTGAAAGGGAGAATAAATAAACAGATAAATATAGGTTGTATTTACAATGTTGTTTGTGCTCCACTGGTTGCCCTTTTTGTCATGGCAACGGGCCACACATCTTGCTGCTGCTGTGACTGCACACTGCGGTATTTCACCTAACAGATATGGGAGTTTATCAATGTTTGAATTGTTTTCAGATTCTTTGTGGGTCTGTGGGAAATATGTCTCTCTAATATGGTAATACATTTATCTGTCTTTCGCTCGCTCTCTCTCTCCATCTCTCTCGCTCTCTCTCCATCTCTCTCTCTCCATCTCTCTCTCTCTCTCCTCTGTCTCCTCTCGTTCTCTCTCTCGTTCTCTCCCTCTCTCGTTCTCTCTCGCTCTCTCTCTCTCAGAACATCCATGGTAGTAAGGGTCCCATCACAGCGGTGTCGTTTGCTCCTGACGGGAGGTACTGGCCACCTACTCTAACGCGGACAGCCACATCTCCTTCTGGCAGGTTTGTACTCACACCACACACACACCACCGCACAAACATGCACACTCACTCACACACACACACTCACCATTCCTAGAAGATAGCTGATATTGCATAGTGGAGGGAAGCATGAAGCGTTAATGGCCCCCAGTGAGAGGTAGTCTAGTTCCTGCTCCCAGCTGTCCTGTCTCCTGTCCCGTCTCCTGTCCCGTCTCCTGTCTCGTCTCCAGCACACACACCACATCCCAGCCGGCTGTCTCCTGTCCTGTTCCCAGCAGCAGTAGCACAGAGAGAGGAGGGACTGTTAAAACCCGACGCTGCAAGTCTCTGTCTCCTATCACTAATGACTGTAAATATAAACCACAGGTCCCTGCCGCCTTCCTGCGGGACGTACAGCTAGCCGCCTACATTGGTAATGGAGCTAGGAGACGGTCCGGGGTCTCTCCTAGACACGCTGCCAGTCTGGGTTTAGGTCGGGTCTCTCTCTCCTAGACACGCTGCCAGCCTGGGGTTTAGGTCTGGGTCTCTCTCTCCTAGACACGCTGCCAGCCTGGGTTTAGGTCTGGGTCTCTCTCTCTAGACACGCGCCAGTCTGGGGTTTAGGTCTGAGTCTCTCTCTCCTAGACACGCTGCCAGCCTGGGGTTTAGTCTGGTCTCTCTCCTAGACACGCTGCAGCCTGGGTTTAGTCTGAGTCTCTCTCTCTAGACACGCTGCCAGTCCTGGGGTTTAGGTCTGAGTCCTCTCTCCTAGACACGCTGCCAGTCTGGGGTTTAGGTCTGAGTCTCTCTCTCCTAGACACGCTGCCAGCCTGGGGTTTAGGTCTGGGTCTCTCTCCTAGCACGCTGCCAGTCTGGGGTTTAGGTCTGGGTCTCTCTCTCCTAGACACGCTGCCCAGCCTGGGGTTTAGGTTTGGGTCTCTCTCTTCCTAGACACGCTGTCAGTCTGGGGTTAGGTCTGAGTCTCTCTCTCCTAGACACGCTGCCAGTCTGGGGTTTAGGTCTGGGTCTCTCTCCCTAGACACGCTGCCAGTCTGGGGTTTAGGTCTGAGTCTCTTCTCCTAGAACACGCTGCCAGTCTGGGGTTTAGGTCTGGGTCTCTCTCTTCCTAGACACGCTGCCAGCCTGGGGTTTAGGTCTGAGTCTCTCTCTCCTAGACACGCTGCCAGCCTGGGTTTAGGTCTGGGTCTCTTCTCTCCTAGACACGCTGCCAGTCTGGGTTGTAGGTCTGGGTCTCTCCTCAGCACGCTGCCAGCCTGGGTGGTTTAGGTCTGGAGTCTTCTCTCTCCTAGACACGCTGCCAGCCTGGGGTTTAGGTCTGAGGTCTCTCTCTTCCTAGACACGGCTGCCAGTCTGGGGTTTAGGTCTGAGTCTTCTCTCTCCTAGACACGCTGCCAGCCTGGGGTTTAGGTCTGAGTCTCTCTCTCCTAGACACGCTGCCAGTCTGGGGTTAGGTCTGAGTCTCTCTCTCCTAGACACGCTGCCAGGCTGGGGTTAGGTCTGGGTCTTCTCTCTAGACACGCTGCCAGTCTGGGTTAGGCTGGGTCTCTCTTCTCCTAGACACGCTGCAGCCTGGGTTTATCTGAGTCTCTCTCTCCTAGACACGCGCCAGCCTGGGGTTTTAGGTCTGAGTCTCTCTCTCCTAGACACGCTGCCAGCCTGGGGTTTAGGTCTGAGTCTCTCTCTCCTAGACACGCTGCCAGTCTGGGGTTTAGGTCTGAGTCTCTCTCTCCTAGACACGCTGCCAGCCTGGGGTTTAGGGTTTGGGTCTCTCTCTCCTAGACACGCTGTCAGTCTGGGGTTTAGGTCTGATCTCTCTCCTAGACACGCTCCAGTCTGGGGTTTAGGTCTGGGTCTCTCTCTCCTAGACACGCTGCCAGTCTGGGTTTAGGTCTGAGTCTCTCTCTCCTAGAACACGCTGCCAGTCTGGGGTTTAGGTCTGGGTCTCTCTCTCCTAGACACGCTGCCAGCCTGGGGTTTAGGTCTGAGTCTCTCTCTCCTAGACACGCTGCCAGTCTGGGTTTAGGTCTGGGTTCTCTCTCCTAGACACGCTGCCAGCCTGGGGTTTTAGGTCTGAGGCTGGGGCAAACTGATGTCTTCTCCCTTCTCAACTCCGCTCCGTGTCTGCCTGTACTCACTGAGAAGGGATAGGGTTGCTCCAGTTTTAACTCTCATCCCCAATCACAACATTTCTTCACATTTGGATCAATGACTTTTCTGTTTTCCCACAAATCAAACTGCACTCTGGGCTTTGGGGTGGGGTGGGGGGTTTAAATGTGTTTCTAGATGAGGGGAGGGAGGTTTAAATGTGTATCTTGGTGGGGAGGGAGGTTTAAATGTGTATCTTGATGGGAGGAGGTTTAAATGTGTTTCTAGATGTGTATCTTGATGGGGAGGGAGGTTTAAATTGTTTTCTAGATGTGTATCTTGATGGGGAGGGAGGTTTAAATGTGTATCTTGATGGGAGGGAGGTTTAAATGTGTTTCTAGAAGTGTATCTTGGTGGAGGGAGGTTTAAATGTGTTTCTAGAAGTGTATCTTGGTGGGGAGGGAGGTTTTAAGTAGCATATTTTCTTTATCACCGATATCTGTCCCCTACATTGACTTTCACAAGTTATTCATGCTATGTGGACTTCCTGTAAGTCCTAGAATAGATAAAGGATTGACCTCTTTTGTATGATAGTGTTTGTTCGTTGAAGTATAGCTACATCTACTCAGTGTCCAAACATAATCCCTGCCGTCCTTCTTCTCCCTCCCTGCTGTCCTCTCTTCTCCCTCCCTGCCGTCCTCTCTTCTCCCTCCCTGCCGTCCTCTCTTCTCCCTCCCTGCCTGTCCCTCTCTCTTCTCCCTCCCTGCTGTCCTCTCTTCTCCTCCCTGCTGTCCTCTCTTCTCCCTCCCTGCTGTGCATTCTCCCTCCTGCTGTCTCTCTTCTCCCTCCTTGCCGTCCTCTCTTCTCCCTCCTGCTGTCCTCTCTTCTCCCTCCCTGCTGTCCTCTCTTCTCCCTCCCTGCTGTTCTCTCTCTCCCTCCCTGCCGTCCTCTCTTCTCCCTCCTGCCTGGGGGGAGTGAGCTGGCACCATAAGGTGCAGGCATCAGCATCCTAGAGGCTATGTCCTGCTGTTTTGCCCTTGAGACCCTAAACTCCTCCAGGGCCTTGAAACCCTAAACTCCTCCAGGGCCTGAGAACCCTAAACTCCTCCAGGGCCGTGAGACCCTAAACTCCTCCAGGGCCTTGAGAACCCTAAACTCTCCAGGGCCTTGAGAACCCTAAACTCCTCAGGGCCTGTGAGAACCTAAACTCCTCCAGGGCCGGTTGAGAACCCTAAACTCCTCCAGGGCCTTGAGACCCTAAACTCTTCAGGGCCTTGAGAACCCTAAACTCCTCCAGGGCCTTGAGAACCCTAAACTCCTCCAGGGCCTGAGAACCTAAACTCCTCCAGGGCCGTGAGAACCCTAAACTCCTCCAGGGCCGTGAGAACCTAAACTCTCCAGGGCCGTGAGAACCCTAAACTCCTCCAGGGCCGTGAGAACCCTAAACTCCTCCAGGGCCTTGAGAACCCTAAACTCCTCCAGGGCCGTGAGAAACCCTAAAACTCCTCCAGGGCCTTGAGAACCCTAAACTCCTCCAGGGCCTGAGAACCCTAAACTCCTCCAGGGCCTTGAGAACCCTAAACTCCCCAGGGCCGGTGAGAACCAAACTCCTCCAGGGCGTGAACCCTAAACTCCTCCAGGGCCGTGAGAACCTAACTCCTCAGGGCCGTGAGAACCCTAAACTCCTCCAGGGCCTTGAGAACCCTAAACTCCTCCAGGGCCGATCATGTAAAAAGAGGAATTCTGTTCTCTCCAAGAAAATGGAAAATAAAATATTAAATATTTTTGTTGTTGTTCTTGCTTCCTCTCCTCTCTCCAGATGAATACGCTCTGCTGGGCAGTATGGCATGTTGAAACTCTACCCCCAGCTGAAGTGCATCAAGACCTACCAGGTCCCCCGGTGCAGCCTGCCTCCCCTGGCTCTCAGAACGCCCTGAAGCTGGCCCGCCTTTATCTGGACCTCAACCGGAACGTCATCCTCATGGCCCACGACGGCAAGGAGCACCGCTTCATGGTCTGAGGGGGGTCAGGGGACGAGGTCACTTGGGGTTAGAGGTTAAACGGTCACCACCAGGGGGGGGGTGGGGGGGGGTCGGTCAAATAACTAACCACAACCAGGAAGTGATTGAGATGAAAAAGGGCTGTGCATCTATCGTTTACATTGATTTACTTATTATGCTGTTTCATTGTCCTGATGTTTACACTGTTGTCCATTTTTTAATTCCTCCACCTTGATCTAATTGTTGTTCCTCTCCTCCCAGACATTTCCTCTCCTCTGTTATTTAAAGTGAAACCCACTTAGTGTTGCTGTCTAGTCTGTCTTGGTCTTTCAAAGCCCTTGGTGTGCTGATTCGGCTTCTAAGATGTAAACTTTACACCTTTAATAAATTGTTGTGCGTGTGATGGAGAGGTCAGGTGTGGACCTTGCAACTGAGAGGTGTCAGGTGTAAAAAAGTGGGTGTGGGGTTACGCATTTTGTCTTAACTGCACCAAGCATCTGAGCCGTGTGTTAAATAGGACACCCCCCCCCTTTGCTCACCTCTACGGCAACTGACGATGTACACTTTAAACACGAACACTTACCAAGCCATTCTACCCTCCGAATGTTTATATTACACCCAAAGAGAGGGAAGACGTGTTTGAAAAACGTATCACTGATTAGGTCCGAGAGGAAGATCATATCATATGAAGAAATATATCAACTATAAAGGCTTTATCATTGTTGCTGCTGTTTTACTACGTACCTCTGTCTGTCATTAACTGTTGGATACTGACTAGATAATGTGGCAGGGCTAACGATACTCGTATTAATATGTACATTGACCAAGGAGTCCTATAGGACGGGCACGACGTAGCAAGACAAAAACCTCGCCCTGATCCTCTTATTGCAGATATACTAGGTTCTGAGAGTATGTACAATATACTAGGTTCTGAGAGTACATACAAGATACTAGGTTGTGAGAGTACATACAAGATTACTAGGTTGTGAGATACATACAGATACTAGGTTCTGGAGAGTATATACAGATACTAGGTTGTGAGAGTATATACAGATACTACTGTAGTTTCTTGAGAGTATGGATATATTTTAGAGAGACTTACATTGACTAATATATCCCTGGAATGTGGTGCAGATGCTATTTTATTTCTTCTTGCTATAAACCCCTGGCCCGGCAGCAGGCTGCGTTGTTTAGGGTCCCTGTGAGTTTTTTAGGGTCCCTGTGGTGTTTTTAGGTCCCTGTGAGTGTTTTTAGGGTCCCTGTGAGTATTTTTAGGGTCCCTGTGATGTTTTAGGGTCCTGTGAGTAGTTTTTAGGTCCCTGTGAGCTTCTCTGCTCTGCTGCTGCTCTTGCCTGCTCTGCCTGCTCCGCTTTCTCCACCTCATCTCCGCTTGCTGTCAAGTTCCTTTCATTAGCCGTGTAAAAGCTTCTAACGCAAGAGACACCTGCAAGCCCAAGCGTGTCAAAGCTTTTCACAAGTTCTCTCCACACAAAAAAGTACTTCCCCCCCCCCACACACAATCTTGTCAGAACTGCTTTTGAGTGGTTACTTGACTTC
>NW_019944014.1:64039-66333 GCF_002910315.2 Salvelinus sp. IW2-2015 | reverse complement strand
AACAGCAAGCAGCTGACACTAATTGAGGAGTCCATAAACACAAACAACTTCTGGCAAAATCGGAAAAACTTTAAAAAAATCGAAACTAGATGAATTAGGGAACCAAAATGGTGACATATGGACAACCGATTTTAAAACACTCTACAACACCGTTCAACTTGATGCAAATGCAGAACGTCAAATTCATGTTTTATGGATAAGAAAAAGATATAAAGCACAATTAAAATCCATCCGACTAAATTACTGACCAGGAGCTCTATAAGAAACTTCAGGCCMTCAAATTTAAAAAAGCATGCAGACCTGATGGCATCCTCAATGAGATGCTCAAACTCACTAGCGCAAAATTGTATATTGGCTATACTAAAACTGTTTAATTTGATCCTGAGTGTAGATCATTTCCCTGATATCTGGAATCAAGGACTCATAACAACCAAATTTCACCCTAACAATTACAGAGGAATTTGTGTGAACAGTAACCCGGGGAAGGTTTTCTATAGTATTATAAATGAGAGTTTTAAACTTCCTTAACAGCCAATTTGGATTTATACCAAAACATCGCACGACCGATCATTTTCACACGTCCCCCAAAATAATACCAAAATGTATCAAATGTAAAATTGGCTTCCAAAAAGCATTTGATTCTATTTGGCATACAGGACTGTTCTACAGGACTGTTCTACAAAGTTCTTGAAAGTGGTGTAGGGGGTAAAACATGTGACATAATTAAATCAATGTATACTGGCAATACGTGCAGCATTAAAATTGGCAAGAAAATAACAGAAGTCTTTAACCAGGGGCGGGGCCTTCGCCAGGGTTGCAATCTGAGCCCTGCACTCWTCAATATGACTGGTGGAGTGCTGCAGAGATGGTTGTCCTTCTGGAMGGTTCTCCCATCTCCACAGAGGAWCTCTGGAGCTCTGTTAGAGTGACCATCGGTTTCATGGTCACCTCCCTGACCAAGGCACTTCTCCCCCGATTGCTCAGTTTGGCTGGGCGTCCAGCTCTAGGAAGAGTCTTGGTGGTTCCAAACTTCTTCCATTTAAGAATGATGGAGTCCACTGTGTTCTTGGGGACCTTCAACGCTGCAGAAAGTTTTTGGTACCCTTCCTCAGATCTGTGCCTCAACACAATCCTGTCTCGGAGCTCTACGGACAATTCCTTCGACCTCGTGGTTTGGTTTTTGCTCTGACATGTACTGTCAACTGTGGGACCTTATATAGACAGGTGTGTGTTTTTCCAAATCATGTCCAATCAATTGAATTGCTGGTGGATGAACTGAAGAGCCCTCTCTTCATCACAGGGGCCCGGAGCCGGGCTGGTGGATGAACTGAAAGAGCCCCTCTCTTCATCACAGGGGGCCGGGCTGGTGGCTGAACTGAAGAGCCCCTCTCTTCATCACAGGGGCCCGGGCCGGGCTGGTGGATGAACTGAAGAGCCCTCTCTTCATCACAGGGGCCCAGGCCGGGCTGGTGGATGAATTGAAGAGCCCCCTCTCTTCATCACAGGGGCCCAGGCCGGGCTGGTGGCTGAACTGAAGAGCCCTCTCTTCATCACAGGGGCCAGGCCGGGCTGGTGTGCTGAAGCCTGAAAGAGGGCCCCTCTCTTCATCACAGGGGCCCAGGCCGGGCTGGTGGCTGAACTGAAGAGGTTTGTGGCTGAAAAGATCTCACAGAACTGAATCAACCAATCACAGACTGACACCATCACAGACTGACTCCATCAGCAGACTGACTCCATCACTGACTGACTCCATCACAGACTGACTCCATCACAGACTGACTGCCATCACAGACTGACGCCATCACAGAGACTGACAGCCATCACAGACTGACGCCATCACAGACTGACGCCACATCAGCCCCAGCTGATAGCCCTGGAGGAGAGGGGAGGGGAGCAATAAGAGGAGGGGGGGGGGGGGGTAAGAGGAGAGGGGGGGTAGATGGGAGGGGGCAATAAGAGGAGAGGGGGGATAGAGGAGAGGGTAGAGGGGTAGAGGAGAGGGTAGAGGGATAGAGGAGAGGGTAGAGGGGATAGAGGAGAGGTTAGAGGTGATATAGAGGAAGGGTAGAGGGGATAGAGGAGAGGTAGAGGGGATAGAGGAGAGGGGGGTGATAGAGGAGAGGGTAGAGGGGATAGAGGAGAGGTTAGAGGGGATAGAGGAGAGGGGGGTGATAGAGGAGAGGTAGAGGGGATAGAGGAGAGGTTAGAGGGGATAGAGGAGGGGGGCGATAGAGGAGAGGGTAGAGGGGATTGAGGAGAGGGAGGCGATAGAGTAGAGGGAGGAGAGGAGAGGT
>NW_019944014.1:60761-61860 GCF_002910315.2 Salvelinus sp. IW2-2015 | reverse complement strand
TTACCCCGTCATGACATCACATTACCCCGTCATGACATCACAATACCCCATAATGATAAATCGAAAACAGGTTTTTAGACTTTTAGCAAATTTATTAAAAAAAAAAAAAAAAAAAAACTGAAATACCTTATTTGCATAAGTATTCAGACTGTTTGCATGAGACTAGATATTGAGCTCAGGTGCATCCTGTTTCCATTGATCATCCTTGAGATGTTTCTACAACTTGATTGGAGTCCACCTGTGGTGGTAATTCACCGGCCTGGGCCCCTGTGATGAAGAGAGGGGCTCTTCAGTTCAGCCACCAGCCCGGCCTGGGCCCCTGTGATGAAGAGAGGGGCTCTTCAGTTCATCCACCAGCCCGGCCTGGGCCCCTGTGATGAAGAGAGGGGCTCTTCAGTTCAGCCACGGGCCTGGGCCCCTGTGATGAAGAGAGGGGCTCTTCAGTTCAGCCACGGGCCTGGGCCCCTGTGATGAAGAGAGGGGCTTTGGATCTGGTAATATATATATATAGAGAGAGAGCAGCATGACCAGCTCTCAGAGACTAGGAGAGGACAAGAGTCAGGGGTTCTCCCCAGGTAGAGGGCTAATCTCCATCTGGGAGAGGAGGGATTTACTCCCCGTCACCATGACACTTTAACCCCACCCCCCACAACAACACAAATCTGTATTTTACCGTCCATGAACACACAATAGTAACAGTCTACAGCTACATCGCAGCAGACACACGGACGCACGGACGCACAGACACACGGACGCACGGACACACAGACACACTACATCACAGACACACATACACACATACACACAGACACACTACATCACAGCAGACACAGAGTACAATTCAGGCCTGATTGAAACAAATTCCTTGCCACTTGTAATAGGTTGCTTTAAATCACGGAGCATACACACGGACACACGGACACGTCATTGACTAAGTAGCGCAGTTTCCTTGTAAATAAAGTGATGTAGCAGTTTATGGTGTAATGTTACTATAATCCCTAAATACTGTTACTATAATCTCTCTAAATACTGTTACTATAATCTCTCTAAATACTGTTACTATAATCTCTCTCTAAATACTGATTACTATAATCTCTTA
>NW_019944014.1:52005-54580 GCF_002910315.2 Salvelinus sp. IW2-2015 | reverse complement strand
TACTATAATCTCTCTAAATTACTGTTACTATAATCTCTCTAAATACTGTTACTATAATTCTCGTCTCTAAAACTGGTTACTATAATCCCTCGTAATAACTGTTTACTGATAAATCTCTCTAAATGACTGTTACGTATAAATACTGTCTACAAATTACTGTTACTATAAATCGCTAAAAACTGTTACTAAATCTCTCTCTAAAAACTCTTACTATAATCTCTAAATTACTGTTACTATAATCTCTAAATACTGTTACTATAATCTCTCTAAATACTGTTACTATAATCTCTAAATACTGTTACCTATAATCTCTCTCTTAAATACTGTTACATAAATCTCCTCTAAATACTCTTACTAAAAATCTCTCTAAATATGTTACTATAATCTCTCTCTAAATACTTTACTATAATCTCTAAATACTGTTAATAAATCTCTCTCTAAATACTGTTACTATAATCTCTCTCTAAATACTGTTACTATAATCTCTTAAATACTTGTTACTATAATCTCTAAATACTGTTACTATAATCTCTCTAAAATACTGTTACTATGAATCTCTCTCTAAATACTGTTACTATAATCTCTTCTCTAAATACTGTTACTTTATTAATCTCTCTCTAAATACTGTTACTATAATCTCTCTAAATACTGTTGACTATAAATCTCTCTCTAAATACTGTGTACTATAATCTCTCTCTAAATACTGTTACTATAATCTCTCTCTAAATACTGTTACTATCAATCTCTCTACTAAAATACTGTTACTATAATCTCTCTCTAAATCACTGTTACTATAATCTCTCTAAATACTGTTACTATAATCTCTCTCTAAATACTGTTACTATAACTCTCTAAATCTTTACTAAATCTCTAAATACTGGTTACTATAATCTCTCTCTAAATACTGTTACTATAATCTCTTAAATACTGTTAACTATAATCTCTCTAAATTACTGTTACTATAATCTCTAAATACTGTTACTATAATCGCTTTAAAAACTGTTACTATAATCTCTCTCTAAAAATCTGTACTATAATCTCTAAATACTGTTACTATAATCTCTAAATTACTGTTACTTATAATATTCTCTCTAAATACTGTTACTATAATCTCTAAATACTGTTACTATTAATCTTCTCTCTAAATACTGTTATATAATCTCTCTCTAAATACTCTTACTAGAAATCTCTCTAAATTACTGGTTACATATAATCTCTAAATACTGTTACGTATAATCTTCTAAATTACTGTTTAATATAATCTCTAAATACTGTTACTATAATCTCTAAATACTGTTACTATAATCTCTAAATACTGTTACTATAATCTCTAAATACTGCTTACTATAATCTTCTAAATACTGTTACTATAATCTCTGCGTATACTGTTGACTATAATCTTCTCAAATACTCTTACTATAATCTCTCTAAATACTGTTACTATAAAATCTCTAAATACTGTTACTATAATCTCTAAATACTGTTACTATAATCTCTAATTACTGTTAAATATAATCTCTAAATACTGTTACTATAATCTCTCTAAATACATGTTACTATAATCTCTAAATACTGTTACTATAATCTCTCGATACTGTTACTATAATCTCTCTAAATTACTGTTACTATAAATCTCTCTAAATACTGTTACTATAATCTCTAAATATTTTTACTATAATCTCACTAAATACTGTTACTATAATCTCTAAATACTGTTACTATAATCTCTAAATACTGTTACTATAATCTCTCTAAATACTGGGTGTTTCAATATATAATCTCTCTAAATACTGGGTGTTTCATAATATAATCTCTCTAAATACTGTTAATATATAATCTCTCTAAATACTGGGTGTTTCATAATATAATCTCTCTAAATACTGTTAATATATAATCTCTCTAAATACTGGGTGTGAGACCTGGTATTTTGTATGACATATAAAGTCTGTTGATTTCTGAAGTCTGGAAGTAGACCTGTCCCCCTTATTGATCTTCTGCTCCTAAAAACAGCTTTTTTGGTAAATGTATAATATCCATGTGTGTGTGTGTGTGTGTGTGTGTGTGTGTGTGTGTGTGTGTGTGTGTTTTCTGCTCTTATCCAGCTGTACACATATTTTCTCTTTAATTATTTAGCTGCTGTTTACTGTGTCTCCCAGCATATCGATTTTCTCTTCGAGTCAAACGCCATTTCCCCATTTTCTAAAATCCGACTGGGTAGCAGGTGTTTTCTGAACTGTGTTGGTTTTGATTTGGGAGGGTAGAGAACTACTATTTGATTTCAATGAGCATCAGCAGAGTACCCAGGGTGCACTACAACAGCTTGACAGGATAACACGGCTCTCTCCTCTGTCATGTCCCTGGGTCAGTCTGCTGGTCAGTAGAGTACCCAGGGTGCACTACATATCCCTAGCCCCCTGCAGATCACTGTAGGGGAGATTACTGAGATCTACAACTGTGTCATAAAACACACTATAGTCCAACAGACACCAACTATAACCCTGTGGTCACACCTGCTGTGTTACACCTTTACCTGATACATAATCAACTATAACCCTGTGGTCACACCTGCTGTGTT
>NW_019944014.1:40454-45242 GCF_002910315.2 Salvelinus sp. IW2-2015 | reverse complement strand
ACATAATTAAACTATAACCCTGTGGTCCCACCTGCTGTGTTACACCTTTACCTGATACATAATCAAATTAACCCTGTGGTCACACCTGTGTGTTTCACCTTTACCTGATACATAATCAACTATAACCTCTGTGGTCACACCTGCTGTGTTACACCTTTACCTGTACATAATCAACTATAACCCTGTGATCACACCTGCTGTGTTTACACCTTTACCTGATACATAATTAACTATAACCCTGTGGTCACACCTGCTGTGTTACACCTTTACCTGATACATAATCAACTATAATCCTGTGGTCACACCTGCTGTGTTACACCTTTACCTGATACATAATCAACTATAGACCACCTTAACTGGAGACATAATTAATTAATAATAATTAATTAATAATTAATTAATATAACATATATAAACTTACCGTGTGTGTGTGTTCATCATTATAGGATTGGGTGACAGAAACGTAATAAAACTGTCATACAAATACTAAGTATCATTCTGAGCTATGATCTTAATTTGGGGTAATTCCTGTGTTGATATGGATTAAATCGATGCGATGTTTGTCAGTCCTGTTCCTCAGACACCACCTCAATCCTCTCGGTAGCTCAGGGGACAATATCAACAGCGTGAGTAACACAATAAACCCTCTTACATGCCATCCGAACATTTTGGGGATTTGCACTAGATTAGTATTAGATTAGGGCTAGATTAGGATTAGATTAGGGCTAGCTCAAGCCACTCACAGAGTGAAATAAACTTCCCCCAAAATTTGAGGATTAGGATTAGATTAGGATGAGATTAGGGCAAGACTAGGATTAGGGCTAGATTAGGATTAGATTAGGGCTACATTAGAATTAGATTAGGGCTACATTAGAATTAGATTAGGGCTAGATTAGGATTAGGGCTACATTAGGATTAGATTAGGGCTACATTAGATTTAGATTAGGGCTACATTAGGATTAGATTAGGGCTACATTAGGATTAGATTAGGGCTAGATCAAGCCACTCACAGAGATAAATAAACTTCCCCTAAAATTTGAGAAACTATTCAATTCTAATCATTTAATTTCATCCCCTTTGGGAAAATCCCACTTCACGTCCATACTGGGGCAAAGACAGACAGAAACCCAGACTGAAGAAATTATCCCCAAAAACAGAAGACAAAATCGAGATGCCAAGTCTGGAGAGAGACAGTCTGGTTGTCATGACGTTGAGATCATTCTACAGGAAGTGAGGGTTTTAACACTTGACCGTCCCACACAAAACAAATACTGACAACTTCYAATATATCACTTAGTTCAGGGTTCCATGTGTTTTTTAAAATACATGTCTGTGACGCAAGGTTAGGTAGGAGGTAGAAATGGTCTGGGATCTTACAGGTCCACACTCCGTCGCAAATCTGATCAATCTGTCTATCAGGAATCAGTGAGCCACAGAAAAACCATTTAAAGAGCTGACCACCTTATTTCCCCAGTCAGGTGTCAAGGGACCTGGGAAACCGAGAGGAGAGCATTGATAACAGAGATCTCTCCTCTCTGACCATCCTCTCCCCGCTCTCCTCTCTACATCCTCTCCTCTCTGACTGACCCTCCCTCTCTGACCATCCCCTCTCCTCTCTGACCATCTTCCTTCCTACCATCTCCTCTTCTGACCATTCCTCTCCTCTCGACCATCCTCTCTCCTCTCTGACCATCCCTCTCTCCCTCTGACCATTCCTCTCTCCTGACCATTCCCTCTCTCCTCTGACCATCCTCTCCTCTCTGACGCATCCTCTCCTCTCTGACCCGCCTCTTCCTCTCTGACCCTCCCTCTCCCTCTCTGACCCTCTCTTTGACCATCCTCTCCCCTCTGACCATCCTCTCCTCTCTGACCATCCTCTCTCCTCTCTGACCATCTCTCCTCTCCTCATCTGACTCATCTCTTGACCTCTCTCCGCTCTCTGACCCTCCTCCTCTCTGACCCTCTCATCCTCTCTTGCCCTCTCTCTCTCCGACCATCCTCTCCTCTCCTCTCTGACCATCCTCTCCTCTCCTCTCTGACCATCCCTCTTGCCTCTCCTCTCTGACCCATCCTCTCCTCCTCTCTGACCATCTCTCTCCTCTCTGACCATCTCCTCTTCCTCTCTGACCATCCTCTCTCCTCTGACCATCCTCTCCTCTCCTCTCTGACCATCCTGCTCCTCTCTGACCTCCCCTTCCTCTCTGACCATCCTCTTCTCCTCCTCATGACCTCCTCTCTCCTCTCTGACCATCTCTCTCTCTGACCATCCTCTCCCTCTCACCATCCTCTCCCTCTGACCTCCTCTTCCTCTCTGACCAATCCTCCTCTCCTCTCTGACCATCCTCTCCTCTTCTGACCATCCTCCTCTCTGACCATCCTCTCCTCTCTGACGCATCCTCTCCTCCTTCCTCTCTGACCATCCCTCTCTCCTCTCTGACCATCCTCTCTCCTCTCTGACCATCCTCTCTCCTTCTCGACATCCTCTCTATCTGACCATCCTCCTCTCTCCTCCTGACCATCCTCTCTCGGCTCATGACCATCTCTCTCTCTGACCCATCTCTCCTCTCTGACTGCCCTCTCCTCTCCTGACCCTCCTCTCTCTCTTGACCCTCCTCTCCTCTCTGACCATCCTCTCCCTCTGACCATCCTTCCTCTCTGACCATCTCTCTCCTCCTGACCATCCTCTCCTCTCTGATCTCTCCTCTCTGACATCCTCTCCTCTCTGACCATCCTCCTCTCCTTCTCTTCTCTCCTCTCTGACCATCCTCCTCCTCTCCTCTCTGACCATCCTCTCTCTCCTCTCTGACCATCCTCTCTCCTCTCTGACATCCTGCTCTCCTCTCGTCGACCATCTCTCTCCTCTCTGACCAATCCTCTCTCCTCTGACCATCCTCTCCTCTCTGAACCATCCCTCTCTTCCTCTCTGACCATCCTCCCTCTCCTCTGCTGACCATCCTCTCCTCTCCTCTCTGACCATCCTCCTCTCGTGACATCCTCTCTCTCTGACATCCTCCTCTCCTCTCTGACCATCCTCTCCCTCTCTGACCATCCCCTCTCCTCTCTGACATCCCTCTCTCCTCTCTGACCATCCTCTCCTCTCTCTCTGACCATCTCTCCTCTCCTCTCTGACCATCCTCTCCTCTCCTCTCCCTCTCTCCTCTCCTCTCCTCTCTGACCATCCCCTCTCCTCTCTGACCATCCTCTCTCCTCTGACCTCCCTCCTCCTCTGACCATCCTCTCTCCTCTGACCATCCTCTCCTCTCTGACCATCCTCTCTCCTCTCTACCTCCTCCCTCTCTGACCATCCCTCTCCTCTCTGACCATCCCCCTCTCCTCTCTGACCATCCTCTCCTCTCTGACCTCCTCTCTCTCTCTCTCTGACTCCCTCTCTCTCTCTCCTCTCTGACCTCCCTCTCTCTCTGACATCCCTCTCTCTGACCATCCCCTCTCCTCTCTGACCATCCTTCTCTGAATCTCTCCTCTCTGACCTCCTCTCTCCTCTGACCTCCCTCCTCTCCTCTGACCATCCTCTCTCCTCTGACCATCCTCTCTCCTCTGACCATCCTCTCCTCTCCTCTGACCATCCCTCTCCTCTCTGACCATCCTCTCTCCTCTGACCTCCTCTCCTCTCTGACCACCCCTCTCTTCTCGACCATCCCTCTCCTCTCTGACCTCCTCTCCTCTCTGACATCCTCTCCTCTCTGACCATCCTCTCCTCTCTGACCATCCTCTCCTCTCTGACCCTCTCTCTGACTCCTCTCCTCTCGCCTCCTCTCCTCTCTGACCTCCTCTCTCTCTCTGACTCTCCTCTCCTCTCTACGCATCCCTCTCTCCTCTGACCTCCTCTCCTCTCTGACCTCCTCTCTCCTCTCTGACCTCCTCTCCTCTCTGACCATCCTCTCCTCTCTGACCATCCTCTCCTCTCTGACCATCCTCTCCTCTCTCCGACCATCCTCTTCCCTCTCTCTCTCTCCTCTCCGACCATCCTCTCCTCTCGACCATCCTCTCTCCTCTCGACCATCCTATCTTCCTCTGACCATCCTCTCTCCTCTCTGAATCCTCTTCTCTTTCTCCTCTGACCATCCTCTCCTCTCTGACCATCCTCTCTCCTCTCTGACCATCCTCTCTCCTCTCTGACCATCCTCTCTCCTCTCTGACCATCCTCTCTCCTCTCTGACCATCTCTCTCTCGACTCATCCTCTCCTCTCTGACCATCCTCTCTCCTCTCTGACCATCCTCTCCTCTCTGACCATCTCTCCTCTCTGACCATCTTCTCTCCTCTCTGACCATCCTCCTCCTCCTCTCTGACCATCCTCTCTCCTCTCTGACCATCCTCTCTCCTCTCCTCTCTGACCATCCTCTCCCTTCTCCTCTCTGACCATCCTCTTCCTCTCTCTCTCCTGCTACCATCTCTCTCCTCTCTGACCATCCTCTCTCCTCTCTGACCATCCTCTCTCCTTCTGACCATCCTCTCCTCTCTGACCATTCCTCTCCTCCTCTGACCATCCTCTCTCCCTCTCTGACCATCCTCTCTCCCTCTTGACCATCCTCTCCTCTCTGACCTCCTCTCCTCTCTGACCTCCTCTCCTCTCTGACCTCTCTCTGTCCTCTCCTCTGACCATCCTCTCTCCTCTCTGACCATCCTCTCTCCTCTCTGAGACCATCCTCTCCCTCTCTGACCATCCCTCTCCTCTCTGACCATCCTCTCCTCTCTCTCCTCTCTGAACCATCCTCCTCTCCTCTGACCATACCTCCTCCTCTCTCTCTTTGACCATCACTTCTCGTTCT
>NW_019944014.1:33198-38963 GCF_002910315.2 Salvelinus sp. IW2-2015 | reverse complement strand
CCCTCTGACCCTCCTCTCTCTTCCCTCTCCTCTCTCTGACCATCCCTCTCCTCTCTGACCATCTTCCTCTCCTCCGCCCTCTCCTTCTCTGACCCTTCCTCTCCCTCCTCTCTGACCATCCTCTCTCCTCTCTGACCATCCTCCTCTCTCTCCTGACCATCCTCTCCCTCTCTCTCTGACATCCTCTCCTCTCTGACCCTCCTCTCCTCTCGACCATCCTCTCCTCTCTGACCCTCCTCTCCTCTCTGACCTCCTTCTCCTCTCTGACCCTCCTATCCTCTCTGACCCTCCTCTCCCTCTCTTGACCCTCCTCTCCTCTCTGACCATCCTCTCCTCCTCTGACCCTCCTCTCCTCTCTGACCCTCCTCTCCTCTCTGACCCTCCTCTCTCTCTCTGACCCTCCTCTCCTCTCTGACCTCCTCTCCTCTCTGACCCTCCTCTCCTCTCTGACCCCTCTCCTCTTCCCTCTCTGACCAATCCTCTCTCCTCTCTGCCATCTCTCTCCTCTCTGACCATCCTCTCTCCTCTCTGACCATCCTCCTCTCCTCTCTGACCATCCTCTCCTCTCTGACCCTCCTCTCCTCTCTGACCCTCCTCTCCTCTCTGACCCTCCTCTCTCTCTCTGACCCTCCTCTCCTCTCTGACCCTCCTCCTCTCTGACCTCCTCTCCTCTCTGACCCTCCTCTCCTCTCTGACCCTCCTCTCCTCTCTGACCATCCTCTCCTCTCTGACACTCCTCCCTCTCGCCTCTCTCTCTCTGACCCCCTCTCCTCTCTGACCCTCCTCTCCTCTCTGACCCTCCTCTCCTCTCTGAACCATCCCTCTTCCTCTCTGACCATCTCTCCTCTCCGACCATCCTCCCTCTCCCCTCCTCATCCTCTCCCTGACATCCTCTCTCTCTCCGACCATCCTCTCTCCTCTCCGACCATTCCTCTCTCCTCTCCGACCATCCTCTCTCCTCCCGACCATCCTCTCTCCTCTGACCATCCTCTCCTCCTCTGACCATCCTCTCCTCTGACCCATCTCTCCTCTCTGACCATCTCCCTCTCCTCTCTGACCATTCTCTCTCTCCTCTCTGACATCCTCTCTCCTCTCTGACCATCCCTCTCCTCTCTGACCATCCCTCTCCCTCTCTGACCATCCTCTCCTCTCTGACCATCCTCTCCTCTCTGACCATCCCTCTCTCTCTCTGACCATCCTCTCCTCTCTGACCATCCCCTCCTCTGACCATCCTCTCCTCTCTGACCATCCTCTTCTTCCTCTCTGACCATTCCTCTCCTCTCCTCCTGACCATCCCTTCTCGTCTCTACCATCCTCTCTCCTCTCTGACCATCCTCTCTCTCTCTGACCATCCTCTCTCTCCTCTCTGACCATCCTCTCTCTCTCTCTGACCATCCTCTCTCCTCTGACCATCCTCTCTCCTCTGACCATCCTCTCTTCCTCTGACCATCCTCTCCCTCTGACCATCCTCTCTCTGTCTCTGACCATCCTCTCCTCTCTGACCATCCTCTCCTCTCTGACCCTCCTCTCCTCTCTCGACCCTCCTCTCCTCTCTGACCATCCTCTCCTCTGACCTCCTCTCCTCTCTGACCATCTTCTCCTCTCTGACCATCCTCTCCTCTCTGACCATCCCCTCTCCTCTCTGCCCATCCTCTCTCTTCTGACCATCTCTCCTCATCCTCCCCTCTTCTCTCTCTGGACGACTACAACAGAGGAGGAAGGAGTTCCTGTATACCCATTAGTAACTGGTCAGATCTGCTGTTACACATACAGGGAGGAGAGACAGGGAGGAGAGACAGGGAGGAGAGACAGGGAGGAGAGACAGGGAGGAAAGACAAGGAGGAGAGACAGGGAGGAGAGACAGGGACGATTCCTGGCTGTATCACAACCGGCCGTGATACGGGAGTCTCATAGGGCGGCGCACAATTGGCCCAGCGTCGTCCGGGTTTGGCCGGTGTAGGCCGTCATTGTAAATAAGAAWTTGTTCTTTACTGACTTGTCTAGTTTAAATAAAAATAAAWATATATAAATATACACCAGTGATAACTGACTTAAATACCTAGACAGTAAGGTGAGAATCATTTGATCCTAAGTACTGTAAACAACTCAATCTATCAATCAATTTTGTCCTAGATTCCTGGGTAACTGTGTGTCTGTACACACACAGAAAGAGACTGACAGAACTACAATCACTAGTTCTGTTTCTATGGACAGATGGATGGAGTTTCCTGTGAACTCTGGGTACTGTAGTCAGTGGTTCTGCAGCGGCTCTGACTGGCTACAATACTGTTGTCCGTGGCTCGAGACACCGTCACAGACACGGGACAGTAAACGGTAATTACAGACACGTGACAGTAAACGGTAATGACAGACACGTGACAGTAAACGGTAATTACAGACACGGGCCGGTAAACGGTAATTACAGACACGGGCCGGTAAACGATAATGACAGACACGGGCCAGTAAACGATAATGACAGACACGGGCCAGTAAACGGTAATTACAGACACGGGCCAGTAAACGGTAATTACAGACACGGGACAGTAAACGGTAATTACAGACACGGGCCGGTAAACGGTAATTACAGACACGGGCCAGTAAACGATAATGACAGACACGGGCCAGTAAACGGTAATGACAGACACGGGCCAGTAAACGGTAATTACAGACACGGGCCAGTAAACGGTAATTACAGACACGGGCCGGTAACGTAATAGACAGACAGGCCGGGTAAACGATAATGACGACACGGCCGGTAACGGTAATACAGAACGGGACAGTAAACGGCCGGCTGCAGGCGGTACCAATTACAGCGCCATCCCCAAGGCCCAGGTAACAATTACAACAGCCGGCCATCGTCAAGGACCAGGTAACCAATACAACAGCCCGGCCATCGTCAAGGACCCAGGTAACCAATTACAAACAGCCGGCATCGTCAAGGACCCAGGTAACCAATTCAACAGCCGGCCAATCGTCAAGGACCCAGGTAACCAATTAAACAGCCGGCCATCGTCAAGGACCCAGGTAACCAAATACAACAGCGGCGGCCATCGTCAAGGACCCAGGTAAGCCATTACAACAGCCGGCCATCGTCAAAGGACCCAGGTAACCAATTACAACAGCCGGCCATCGTCAAGGACCCAGGTAACCGCCATCACACAGCCGGCCATCGTCAAGGACCCAGGTAACAATTACAACAGCCGGCCATCGTCAGGACCCAGGTAACCAAATACAACAGCCGCCATCGTCAAGGACCCAGGGTACCAATTACAACAAGCCGGCCATCGTCAAGGACCCAGGTAACCAAATACAACAGCCGGCCATCGTCAAGTACCCAGGTAAACCAATTACAACAGCCGGCCATCGTCAAGGACCCAGGTTACCAAATACAACAGCCGGCCATCGTCAAGTACGCCAGGTAACCATTAAAACAGCGGCATCGTCAAGGACCCAGTAACCAATTACAAAGCTGCCATCGTCAAGGACCCAGGTAACCAATGTCAACCGCAGTGGCGGTACTGGCCCTCCTCCTCCTCCTCCCCGCTCCACTTCTCCCCCTCCTCTCCTCTGTGTGAATGGTCTGGATTGTATTACATCATGCCGCACTCACGCATGAATACAATCGTCACGTCTGGAGGAAACCTGGCATCATCCCTAAGGTGAAGCATGGTGGTGGCATCATGCTGTGGGGATGTTTTTCAGCGGCAGGGACTGGGAGACTAGTCAGGATTGAGGGAAAGATGAACAGAGCAAAGTACAGAGAGATCCTTAATGAAAACCTGCTCCAGAGCGCTCAGGACCTCAGACTGGTGCAACGGTTCACCTCCCAACAGGACAACGGCCCTAAGCACACAGCTAAGACAATGCAGAGTGGCTTCGGGACAAGTCTCTGAATGTCCTTGAGTGGCCCAGCCAGAGCCTGGACTTGAACCCGATCGAACATCTCTGTAGAGACCTGAAAATAGCTGTGCAGCGATGCTCCCCATCCAACCTGACAGAGCTTGAGAGGATCTACAGAGAAGAATGGGAGAAACTCCCCAAATACAGGTGTGCCAAGCTTGTAGCGTCATACCCAAGAAGACTGGAAGCTGTAATCGCTGCCAAAGGTGCTTCAACAAAGTACTGATTAAAGGGTCTGAATACTTATGTAAATGTGATATTTCAGTTTTTATTTTGAATAAATTAGGAAACATTTCTAAAACCATGTTTTTGCTTTGTCATTATGGGGTATTGTGATGTCATTATGGGGTATTGTGATGTCATTATGGGGTATTGTGATGTCATTATGGGGTATTGTGATGTCATTATGGGGTATTGTGTGCAGATTGATGAGGGGGAAAAACAATTTATTCAATTTTAGAATTATGCTGTAACGTAACAAAATGTGGAAGTCCAGGGGTCTGAATACTTCCTGAATACACAGTATGTCATTCTTATCCAATAGCAACGCCACAACGGTAACATTTAACACTTATAAGTGCATTTGGATTTATTTGACCACAATTTTATTTTCTGAATCGTTCTAATCTCTCTATGCTGCCAAATCACACAAGAGGAGGAAGGGAAAGAGACAGAGAGAGAGAGAGAGAGAGACAGAGACAGAGAGAGACAGACAGAGACAGACAGAGACAGACAGAGAGAGAGACAGACAGAGACAGACAGAGACAGACAGACAGACAGAGACAGAGAGGGAGAGAGAGAGAGAGAGACAGACAGAGACAGACAGAGACAGACAGAGACAGAGAGGGAGAGAGAGAGAGAGGCTGAATCTGCAGCAGGCAGGCACCACTGCGCTTTGCCATCCTGTGTTTCATCCTGATTGTCATGGCGACGTGGTGAATAACGGAGCACCACAGCCAGTAGCTGCAGCAGAGTCAATAACACTCCCAGAGACATCGTGTGGATTATCAACAGCAGAGTCGCTGCTTCGCTTCGCCTCCCCCCAGTCTTCTCTCCCTACTCTCCTCTCCTCTCCCCTCCCCTCGCCTCGCCTCCCCTCTCCTCGCGCCCAGCCGCCAACAGCTGAAGGGCGAATCGATACGGCCAAGGAAAGGACACTGACCCCGCTCCATTTACCACAAAACGCCGTCAATATTACAAAAAAAAAAAACGACCCAAAAATGTCCCCTTTTTATTTCCTCCTCGCTATCGGTTCGGGGCACGAAACACAAAACAGGCTTAGAGGGGAGTTGTATTATTTTTTATCACCAGGGTGGGTTCTCCCCTCCATTTTGAGGGAAGGTGTTTCAGTACAATACCGTGTCCTTGGTGAAGAGCTTTCAGAGATGAATCCATTTTATAAAAACACGCCGTTGTTTAAACACGCCGGGAAGAGAGGGAAGAAGAGAAGGGAGGAAAAAGTTCTGTCCTCTACGACAAAATCCTTTCGACTGCAAACATCGGCATGTTGTCCACCAGGATGCTACTGTCTGCAGAGCACAGCGTTGTATCGGTGGGGGGGGGGGGCATGTGTGTTGTTGTGTATGGGGGAGGAGGAGGGGGGGTCCAATATTTACAAATAGCTGTGGGGAAACAAGGTGATGCTTTTCCAATGTTCAATAAACACAACAGCACACAAACACAGTGGGCTGGTCCAACTGCCAGGTAAACACCTTGTTTGTTTTAACCCTCCTCTTCTGACTCTCTGTTAGTGGTGGGGGAGAGAGGGAAGGAGAGATGGAGGGATGGAGGGAAGGAGAGATAGAGGAGCGGAGGGATAGAGGAGCGGAGGGATAGAGGAGCGGAGGGATAGAGGGATGGAGGAG
>NW_019944014.1:29947-32250 GCF_002910315.2 Salvelinus sp. IW2-2015 | reverse complement strand
AAGGAGCAGAGGGATAGGAGGAGCGGAGGGATAGAGGGATGGAGGAGCAGAGGGATAGAGGAGCGGTAGGGATATGAGAGGAGGGAGAGGGATAGAGGAGGGATGGGATGGAGGGAAGGGAGGGATAGAGGGAGGAGGGATAGAGGAGCGGAGGGGTATAGAGGAGCGGAGGTGGAGGAGCGGAGGGATAGAGGAGCGGAGGGATAGAGGAGCGGAGGGATAGGGAGCGGAGGGATTGAGGAGCGGGGGATAGAGGGGCGGAGAGATAGAGGAGTGGAGGGATAGAGGAGCGGAGGGATGGAGGGCGGAGGGATAGAGGAGTGGAGGGATAGAGGATGGAGAAGTGGAGGGATAAGACAAGGATAGAGGAGCGAGGGATAGAGGAGCAGAGGGATAGAGGAGCGGAAGTATAGAGGAGCGGAGAAGGAGGGATAGAGGAGTGGAGGGATAGAGGAGCGGAGGGATAGAGGAGCGGAGGGTTTAGAGGAGCGGAGGGTTAGAGGAGCGGAGGGATAGAGGGGCGGGGGATAGAGGAGCGGAGGATAGAGGCGGCGGAGATAGAGGGGCGGAGAGATAGAGGAGTGGAGGGATAGAGGAGCGGAGGGATGGAGGGGCGGAGGGATAGAGGAGTGGAAGGGATAGAGGAGTGGAGAAGTGGAGGGATAGAGGAGCAGAGGGATAGAGGAGCGGGGGATAGAGGAGCGGAGAAAGAGGATAGAGGGTGGAGGGATAGAGGAGCGGAGGGATAGAGGAGCGGAGGTTAGAGGAGCGGAGGGATAGAGGAGCGGAGGATAGAGGAGCGGAGGATAGAGGAGCGGAGGGATAGAGGAGCGGAGGGATAGAGGAGCGGAGGGATAGAGGGCGGAGGGATAGAGGGGGAGGGATAGAGGAGTGGAGGGATAGAGGGAAGAGGGAGAAGTCACGCTGACAGTGACGACACAGGATCAGAGGGAGAAGTGACGCTGACAGTGACGACACAGGATCAGAGGGAGAAGTCACGCTGAAAGAGTGCTCCATAACAAATCTCTCAGGCTCTCTCCTCTACACACACACACACACACACACACAAATAGCTACTTGATGGACGGTGAGCATGGGGCACCATTGTATTAAAAATAAATAGCTTCCTCGGGCTTTTGGACTCAAGCGGTTTGTGTTGCTCAGTAGATCAATAACATACCAATTACAACAGACCCTCTCTGCCATCACAGTGGTTAAATATCAGTCAGATAACAGACACCGTGTTGTTGCCTACGTCTCGCTCTTATTAAATTAATCAATTATGAATCTATTGATAAATCATTAAAAACATTTCCTAAATGTATTTTTTGAAGATATAATAATTAAGGTGTTTCAATGTGAGATTGACAATTGGTCACTCCTTCTGCCATAAACCTACCGTGTACCTGTGTCTGTCTGCCACCAACTCACGCCACATTGTCCTTTTTAAAAGGTGTTAAATCCATACTTCACTATTAAGCCATCTCCTATTAATCTGCAGTATGAAGGCTGTGACATTAGAAAACATCACGCTAAACGGACTTTATGACGTTAACACCAACAACATCAAAAACAGACAAAAAAAAAAAAAAACTATTCCTGCAGTTTCCTACTGAAACGTCTCACGTACTGTAGATAGAAGCCATGTGATGTTAACACCCGATTCTCTCTGCTCTGAACCACCCTGAGGAGGTAGAGGACAACAGGGGAACACACTGGGGAGATTTGGGAGAGGAGAGTTAAAGGAAACAGAAAGACAGCTGGGTAAGATGCTTTATGATGTCGGGCAAGACCAAGGGCACTAGAGGCCAGAGAGGAGATGAACTATAAATATGTTGTGTGTGTGTGTGTGTGTGTAACCTTCTGTGTAATACCTGTAAATAAACCCTAAACCTGGACTTAAGGGCGACACCTCTGGTCTCCACTCGTTTAAAGGAAGGATCTGATGTGTGTGTGTGTATGAGTGTATACTTACAGAATGTAAGTGTGTGTGTGTGTGTATTTTTCACTAAAACCCTAGCAGAGTCCTGTATATCCCCACTGTGAGGGTGATTACTACAGAGACACTTCAGACTGGATGCTTTCCAAATGGCACCCTACTCCCTACGTAGTGGGCTACTTTTCACCAGGGGCCATAGGAATGTGGTCAAAACAAAGTGCACTCTATAGGGAATAGGGTGCCATTTGGGAAGCATATCACTGTCTGTGGAGGCTCAGTGGGAGCTGGAGGATCACTAGTCTCCAGAGATGAAAGCTCATGTTTCTGGGGTGAGGAGAGAGAGAGAGAGAGAGAGAGAGAGAGA
>NW_019944014.1:27015-29774 GCF_002910315.2 Salvelinus sp. IW2-2015 | reverse complement strand
GGAGAGAGGAGAAGAGAGGAGGGAGAGGAGAGAGAGAGAGAAGCAAAGAAGAGAGCGGTAGAGAGAGAGAGAGAGAGCAGAGAGAAGAGAGAGACAGAGAGAGGAGCGAAAGCACATGAGCCGACAGGCATTCAGCAGTCAGCACTGACAACTCCTATCAGATCACAGAAATCACATGCAATAAGCTTGATTGAATTGAGAGAGCGAGAGAATTATTAGGCCCATAGGGCTAATGAACAATCTCACTAAAGGAAGTGATTCCAAACGGTCCACTTTAAAGCGCCAATCCCCGTACAAGATGAGATAACCTGGCGAGAGTCCCTAAGCAAGCGTGGTCTGGGGAGGAAAGCTTTGACTATGTACAGACTCAGTGAGCATAGCCTTGCTATTGAGAAAGGCCGCCGTAGGCAGACCTGTCTCTCAAGAGAAGACAGGCTATGTGCTCACTGCCCACAAAATGAGGTGGAAACTGAGCTGCACTTCTTAACCTCCTGCTAAATGTATGACCATATTAGAGACACATATTTCCCTCAGATTACACAGATACAAAGAATTAGAAAACAAACCCGATTTTGATAAACTCCCATATCTACTGGGTGAAATACCACAGTGTTCCATCACAGCAGCAAGATGTGTGACCTGTTGCCACAAGAAAAGGGCAACCAGTGAAGAACAAATACCATTGTAAACACAACCTATATTTATGTTTTCCCTTTTGTACTTTAACTATTTGCACATAATATGACATTTGAAATGTCTTTATCAATCTACACACAATACCCCATAATGACATCACAATACCCCATAATGACATCACAATAGCCCATAATGACAAAGCAAAAACAGTCTTTTAGAAATGTTTGCACATTTATTAAAAACGGAAATAGCTTATTTACATAAGTATTCAGACCCTTTGCTATGGGACTCAAAATTGAGCTCAGTTGCTTCCTGTTTCCATTGATCATCCTTGAGATGTTTCTACAACTTGATTAGAGTCCACCTGTGGTAAATTCAATTGATTGGACATGATTTGGAAAGGCACACACCTGTCTATATAAGGTCCCACAGTTGACAGTGCATGTCAGAGCAAAAACCAAGCCATGAGGTCGAAGGACTCAATCTGGGGAAGTGTACCAAAAAAGGTCTGCAGTATTGAAGGTCCCCAAGAACACAGTGGCCTCCATCATTCTTCAATGGAAGATGTTTGGAACCACCAAGACTCTTCTTAGAGCTGGCTGCCCAGCAAAACTGAGCAATCTGGGGAAAAGGGCCTTGGTCAGGGAGGTGACCAAGAACCCGATAGTCACTCTGACAGAGCTCTAGAGTTCCTCTGTGGAGATGGATAACCATCTCTACAGCACTCCACCAATCAGGACTTTATGGTAGACTGGCCAGACGGAAGCCACTCCTTAGTAAAAGGCAATTGACAGCCTGCTTGGAGTTTGCCAAAAGGCACATAAAGGACCCTGAAAAACAAAATGTTCTGGTCTGATGAACCCATCCAACCGTGAGAGCTTGAGGATCTGCAGAGAAGAATGGGATAAACTCCCCAAATACAGGTGTGCCAAGCTTGTAGCGTCAAACCTAAGAAGAATCGAGGTTGTAATCGCTGCCAAAGGTGCTTCAACAAAGTACTGAGTAAATGGTCTGAATACATATTTAAATGTGATATTTTTTATTTATTTTTACATTTGCAAAAATGTCTAAAAACCTGTTTTGCTTTGTCATTACGGGGTATTGTGATGTCATTATGGGGTATTGTGATGTCATTATGGGGTATTGTGTGTAGATTGATGACGGCAAAAAAATGATTTGATCCATTTTAGAATTAGGCTGTAACGTAACATAATGTGAAAAAAGTCAAGGGGTCTGAAGACTTTCCGAATCCACCGACGCTGCCCGCTACCAAGGACTGTGAGCTCTCGTTCTCCGTGACCGACGTGAGTAAGACATTTAAGCGTGTTAACCCGCACAAGGGGTTTTCCACGCGGTGGAAAAGGTGGAAAGCTTCAAGTTCCTCGGCGTACACATCACTGACAAATCTGAAATGGTCCACCCACACAAACAGTGTGGTGAAGAGGGCGCAACAGCGCCTCTTCAACCTCAGGAGGCTGAAGAAATTTGGCTTGGCACCTGAAACCCTCACAAACTTTTACAGATGCACATTTGAGAACATCCTGTCGGGCTGTATCACCGCCTTGTCCAGCAACTACACCGCCCGAAACTGCAGGGTTCACCCAGAGGGTGGTCTTCCCAACGCATCACCGGGGGCAAACTACCTGCCCTCCAGGACACCTACAGCACCCGATGCCACAGGAAGGCCAAAAAGATCATCAAGGACAACAACCACCCGAGCTACGGCCTGTTCACACCGCTACCATCCAGAAGGCGAGGTCAGTACGGGTTCATCAAAGCTGGGACCGAGAGATTGAAAAACAGCATCTATCTCAAGGCCATCAGACTGTTAAATAGCCATCACTAGCTCCTTAGAGGCTGCTGCCCTATATACATAGACTTGACACAAGTCACTTCAATAATGTTCACATATTTAGCTTTACTCATCTCATATGCATTTACTGTATTCTATTCTACTGTATTTTAGTCTATGCCGCTCCGACATTGCTCGTCAAAATATTTATATATTCTTAATTCCAATCCTTTACTTTAGATTTGTGTGTATTGTTGTAAAATAATCAGGCCTCTCCAGGAACAAGGACTCTCTGTTGGTCTGCTAGGTAATCAGGCCTCTCCAGGAACAC
>NW_019944014.1:23307-25807 GCF_002910315.2 Salvelinus sp. IW2-2015 | reverse complement strand
GTCTAGAGCGAGACCTATAACCCACTACTCACTGTTTTGTTACTAAACTCAACTGGCCGCGTGGGAGGGCTGCTAAGTGGCCGCAGTGAGCCTGTGGATTTGTCTGGGCGCCTTTGCCCGGCGCCGTTTGCGTTCTGTCACGCAGCCTTCTGATCCGGCGCTGTCTGTCCCGCCTCTGTCACGGCCGCCTCCTGTCACGGCCGCCTCCTGTCACGGCCGCCTCCTGTCACGGCCGCCTCCTGTCACGGCCGCCTCCTGTCACGGCCGCCTTCTGCCACGGCCGCCTTCTGCCACGGCCGCCTTCTGCCACGGTCGCCTTCTGCCACGGCCGCCTTCTGCCACGGCCGCCTTCTGCCACGGTCGCCTTCTGCCACGGTCGCCTTCTGTCATGGCCGCCTTCTGTCATGGCCGCCTTCTGTCATGGAGCATTTGCCATTTCTCCATGAAGGTTTATATTTAGCTGACAAATGAACGACCATTTCAGTTTGGCATTTTCCTACTATTAGAAATATCAGAATTAAAAAGGAGGCCAACTAGTCTCTCTATTACAGCAGCAATGTACTCCAGAAGACATTCCCGTGATGTTTATTTAACCTTTATTTAACCTTTATTTAACCTTTATTTAACCTTTATTTAACCTTTATTTAACTAGGCAAGTCAGTTTAAGAAAAAAATCTTATTTTCAACGACGGCCTACCGGGTTAACTGCCTTGTTCAGGGGAAGAACGACAGATTTGTACCTTGTCAGCTCGGGGATTCGATCTAGCAACCTTTCGGTTACCGGGCCAATGCTCTAACCACTAGGCTACCTGCCCGCGAAGTACCTTACAGAAGGTACTTCATGTTGTACAATGCATTGCATCACCTAGGATTAAGCATCAATGATATGTCTATGACAGTACGCAGCAGAGGACTGGGAACGAGGACTGGGAACGAGGACAGGGAACGAGGACAGGGAACGAGGACAGGGAACGAGGACAGGGAACGAGGACAGGGAACGAGGACCGGGAACGAGGACCGGGAACGAGGACCGGGAACGAGGACAGGGAACGAGGACAGGGGTACGAGGACAGGGAACGAGGACAGGGGTACGAGGACAGGGAACGAGGACCGGGAACGAGGACAGGGAACGAGGACAGGGGTACGAGGACAGGGAACGAGGACAGGGGTACGAGGACAGGGAACGAGGACAGGGGTACGAGGACAGGTAACGAGGACAGGGAACGAGGACCGGGAAAGAGGACCGGGAAAGAGGACCGGGAACGAGGAACGGGGACGAGGACATGAATACTCACTTGCAGATAGCAGGGAAACACTCATTCAACCCTTTCTTCTTCACCAGAGAGCCTTCGATGCAGTACATGATGATGTCCATCACCTAGAGGAAGGAAGGAGAGAGAAATACCCAGAAATAACCACGTGTCCATACCTCATCCAATCACCTCAAAATAGAGCTACTAAACAAAATAAAACATTTTTCTCAAGGTGCTGCCATTAATTCTAAACTAATTAGCTAGATTTCAGGATGTAGGGTAAAATAAAGTTAAAGCGTGTTTGTTGTATTGTAACATGGAGAGCCCAGGTCTTGGACTGCATGTCGTACCTCGACCAGCAGGTCCACGACGTCAGTCGGCATCTTCTCAATGAGGATATCTATAACCCTGATGATCTCTGTCTTAGCCCGGCCCAGAGAGGTGGTGTGGACATTCTGCTGCGACTGGGAGTTAGCCTGCATGGCTGTGTGTCTGTGGACCTAACATACAGGATACACAACACTGAGTTAAGGAGGGTAGGGGGTAGGGGTTAGGGGTAGGGGGACAGGTTAGGGGGAAAAGGTTAGGGGTTAGGGGGAAGAGGTTAGCCTGCATGGCTGTGTGTCTGTGGACCTAACATACAGGATACACAACACTGAGTTAAGAAGGGTAGGGGGCTGTCTCTTATACACATCTAGATGTGTATAAGAGACAGGGGTAGTGGTGTGTGTGTGTGTGTGTGTTTACCTGGCACTTTCCCGTGCGGACATCGTAAAGGGCTACTGAACCCTGGCGGGCCCCCACGGCAATACGGTGACTCCGGTCGCAGTATCCCACCATGTAGAACCTGAACAGAATCGAAACACAGAACACACAGAGGTCAGGGCTCATTCATCACACGGCATCGTCCACCGTCACCTGTGGGTTGACCCTTGACCCCTACAAACCCACAAGGGGTCGAACCCTTTCCCCTTAATCAACATTAAAAGTAAATGAGGGGGCAACGACTCTCTCTGAGGTCTTGTTGGTATCACACTAACAGGACATCGTTACAGAGGTTAGAGCGAGACCATCACTAACGCCACTAACCATTCACTGTTCTGTTACTAAACTCAAAATGGCCGCGTGGAGGAGAGGATGTAAAATGGCGGTTGAAAGCTGTGATTTAGTCATGGCCGCCTTCTGCCACGGCCGCCTTCTGCCTTCTGTCACGGCAGCCTTCTGTCACGGCAGCCTTCTGTCACGGC
>NW_019944014.1:14486-16147 GCF_002910315.2 Salvelinus sp. IW2-2015 | reverse complement strand
CCCCCCCCTCCCATCAACACACGGCCCAGTGCACTAGTGTTCCCCTCAGCAGGCCGACTGTGGCCTGGACTCACGGTCAAACAGCACAAGGTTAAACAACCCATAGACAACAGACGCATATCATAAGAGACAGGGCAATAACAGCATGCTAAGACACCGTTTCGTCTGTAGTTTATGATGGTCTTCCACTGGACCAGTGGGGATACTGCCAGTTACGTTTTCTCCTCGTGATGAACACGGCACAACAAGAACCACGGTTGTACACGCGACAGCTAACATACGGAATTGTTTTAAAAATGTCATACCAGGGATCATTTAGCTGTTTAATTTTGAATTTTAGGACTCCTTGCAGGTATATATATTAAAAAAAAWATATATATATATATTAATTTGATAAAATATTGCATTTGGCTTTTACTACAATAGCCCATAGAAAAGCATTGAATAACACATTCATTAATGGCAAATGATGAGGAATAAGGTTTTGAAGTGTCTGTCCTATATTTAGGAGATATAAGAAGTCTCAGGAAATACACTACATGACCAAAAGTATGGGCTCGTCGAACATCTCATTTCAAAATGATGGGCATTAATATGGAGTTGGTTCCCCCTTTGTTGCTATAACAGCCTCCACTCTTCTGGGAAGGCTTTCCACTAGATGTGGGAACATTGCTGTGGGGACTTGCTTCCCTTCAGCCACAAGAGCGTTAGTGAGGTTGGGCACTGATGTTGGGTGATTAGGCCCGGCTCACAGTCGCCGTTCCAATTCATCCCAAAGGTGTTCGATGGTGTGTGATCAGGGCACTGCGCAGGCCAGTCAAGTTCTTCCACACAGAATCGTCTAGAATGTCATTGTATGCTTTAGCGTTAAGATTTCCCTTCACTGGAACTACGAGGCCTAGCACAAACCATGAAAAACAGCCCCAGACCATTATTCCTCCTCCACCAAACTTTACAGTTGGCACTATGCATTGGGACAGGTAGCGTTCTCCTGGCATCCGCCAAACCCAGATTCGTCCGTCAGACTGCAAGATGGTGMAGCGTGATTCATGACTCCAGAGAATGCGTTTCCACTGCTCCAGAGTCYAATAGCGGCGAGCTATACACCACTCCAGCCGCCGCTTGGCATTACGCAAGGTGATCTTAGGCTCGTGTACGGCTGCTCTGCCGTGGAAATCCATTACATGAAGCTGCCCGATGAACAGTTMTTGTGCTGACGTTGCTTCCAGAGGCAGTTTGGAACTCGGTAGTGAGGGTTGAAACCGAGGACAGGCAATTTTTACGTGCTTCAGCACTCGCCGGGTCCCGTTCTGTGAGTTTGTGTGGCCTACCACTTCGGGGCTGAGCCGTTGTTGCTCCTAGACGTTTCCACTTCACAACGTGGCGTCCTGTGACGGCGCCACGTTGAAAAGTCACTGAGCTCTTCAGTACGGGGCCATTCTACTACCAATGTTTGTCTATGGAGATTGCATGGCCGTGTGCTCGATTTTTATACACCTGTCAGCAACGGGTGTGGCTGAAATAGCGAGAATCCACTAATTTGAAATGGCGTCTACATACTTGTCCACTACACACACTGCACACTACTCACTGCACATTACACATTACACACACTGCACATTACACACACTGCACACTCTGCACACAACACACACTGCACA
>NW_019944014.1:12445-14247 GCF_002910315.2 Salvelinus sp. IW2-2015 | reverse complement strand
TTCACACACTTGGCCACACAACACACACACTGCACATTAACACACACTGCACACAACACACACTGCACATTCACACACACACTGCACATTACACACACTGCACATTACACACACTGCACACTACACACACTGCCAACATTACACACACTCACATTACACACACTGCACATTACACACACTGCACACTACACACACATGCACACTTACACACACTGCACACTACACACACTGCACACAACACACACTGCACATTCACACAACACTGCACATTACACACACTGCACACTACACACACTGCACATTACACACACTGCACATTACACACACTGCACATTACACACACTGCACATTACACACACTGCACACTACACACACTGCAGCCTCAACATAATTTAGTAGTTAAATCTTCGCCTTAACAAATAAAGTAAAATATTCTGAACGTTTGAGATGTTTGCTCTACATTGAACGCCACCTACTGTAATCCCCGCAGGCAATAAGGACGTATTTTAAATAATAGAAGTTCAATAAATAACATTATWMWTTTWTTTTTTTAACAAATCTAAAAATGTGTTCTGAGACATTGGTTTTTCACTTCTAGCTTTCACTGGCTATTAAAATGTGCGTGTGTGAAATGTTTTAGTGAATATATTGATCTAATCATGAAACAGCCACACTATTTTTTATTTTCCTTCAATATATTAATGAACAATCATATTCTTTTATATATGTTGAACAAATTCCCTCTCAAGGAAAACAGACGGGTAAAATGACATACTCTATAACAGTAAAATAAGTCAACATATCTGATGTTATCTTACGTTCTTAAAACACGGGGGGATATTTATGAATAAAAATGATTTAAATACATCACACATATACGTTTCATTTCTTCAGTCATTTTTTAAAATCATTTTCAAAAACGAGGTCAATTCCAACTAAAATACGGGGGGAAAAAATGCTTATTTTCTTTTGAGCTTTTCGTTCTCGCTTTTCTCTCTCCTGTCACACATTCAGAATCACACACACACACACACACACACACACACACACACACACATCAATATGTAAATTGAAAAGATTGATTGATATTAGCCATCAATACCATAGCCCAGCTGTTGTAGAACATTCTATATGGTCTGCAGGTATATTTCAAACGGTATCTGGTTCACTATTACATTAATGACGAACATAGCGAGGTTTTTAATATAAATGACATCTAACATTTTTATAACTATAATCTCAGACTTTTTTTATTCATTCAAAATGATTTGCTTTCCGCCCTAGGTTGACAGGAGAGGCTATTCTATATAATAGTGAACACACTCAACCCACAAATAATACAAAAACAACCTATATCTGTACTCTTTATTTCTATCTCTTTATCTCAAACATAGACACACACACAATAAAATAAAAAAATAATCTGTTGGACAAAGTTCAGAGTTGAAAATGTAAAAGGTATTTTTTTTTGGGGGGGGGTTATACGTTTCACCGTGAAAAAAAAGTGCTCAGATCTTTCCTGATGGAAAAGGGATTATTTATGACTTATTATTGGAGAGATGAGTAATTTACATGAACCTGACTAGCAGCCATTCCCTTTGTCAGAGAACCATCCATCCGTTGGTCAATATAGTCAGTTCAAAGACAGAGCCAGTCAAGCGTGCGCATATATGGACTCCTTTCTGATGTAAATTAGGTTCAAGTTTAGGGACCCTATGAAGGGTGAAGGGAACCCTATGAAGGGTGAAGGGAACCCTATGAAGGGTGAAGGGAACCCTATGAAGGGTGAAGGGAACCCTATG
>NW_019944014.1:10725-12316 GCF_002910315.2 Salvelinus sp. IW2-2015 | reverse complement strand
ATGAAGGGTGAAGGGAACCTATGAAGGGTGCAGGGACCTATGAATGGGTGAGGGTACCTATGAAGGGTGAAGGGAACCTATGAAGGGTGAAGGGAACCCTATGAAGGTATATGGACTCCTTTCTGATGTAAATTAGGTTCAAGTTTAGGGAACCCTATGAAGGGTGAAAAGACGTATTTTCCGGATGTTTAAAATACATATTTTCCAGGACATTGAAATCAAGTTCATTTTTTTCGGTTCTGAATGAAAGTTAAAAATACTTATTATCCAGACGTTGAAAATTTGTATTTTTCAGATGTTGAAATCAGGCACATTTTTGGTTCTGAATKMAAGTTGAGAAGACCTCCAGAGTGGCGCAGCGGTCTGAGGTACCGATCAATGCTAGAGGTGTCACTACAGGTCCGGGTTTGATCCCGGGCTGTGTCGCAGCCGGGAGACCAATGAGGCAGCGCACAACGGCCCAGCGTCGTCCGGGTTAAGGGAGGGGTTTGGCCGGCAGGGAGGTCTAGCGACTCCTTGTGGAGAGTGGGGCGCAGTGCAGGCTGGCTGCGGTCGCCAGCTGTACGGTGTTTCCTCCGACACATTGGTGCGGCTGGCTTCCCGGGTTAAGCGAGCGGTGTGTCAAGAAACAGCGCGGCTTGGCGGGTTCGTGTTTCGCAGCACGCACGGCTCTCAAACACTTTTTTGTTGTTGTTATGATCAGCTTGTCAAAAATTGACGGACGCAAACTTAAAACCACTGATCATGACAATGGGGTGAAACAACCTGGACAGCAGTTGTGAGTAGACTGATTGTCCATTCCATATCGTCCATTTTACTTTGACCTGTCCTGTTTTTAAGATATGTTGTTTGTTAACATAACATTTTTTTTGCAGGCTTGACTATATTTGATTGGCCACCATTCAGGTTAGGCTATTTGATTGGCCACCATTCAGGTTAGGCTATTTGATTGGCCACCATTCAGGTTAGGCTATTTGATTGGAGAAACCTGCATGATGTAAAAAAAAAGAAAAGAAAGTGTCAGTCTCATTACATTGTCATCCATTTTATCTCCAGCCTGAAGGCTGCAGAAAAGGCCACATTCTCTTTCTACCATATCCTGTATCTGCTACATGATTTATGTCAGATGATATTATTTTGAGGGAATGTTAGTGGAGGCCAGCAGCGATGCGTCCCTCCAACAGCACCCTGGAGAGGCATGCTGGGAATGGACAGGATACGTATTTCGTGTCCCTTTGCCTTTGACAAAGTGGGCACTGCTTACCACCGGGCAGCATTAGTGCTCACCTAAAAAATATATATATATATATATATTTAAAAAAAAACACATGCCACATGGTTGAGAGAAATTGTCAATGTTTTTTGGGGCAGAATTATGTGAAGTTTTATGTGTTGTTGGAGGTGTGTTGGTGAATTATGTGAAGTTTTATGTGTTGTTGGAGGTGTGTTGGTGGGTCAGTTTAACCCAGAAAATGCTGCCCGTGTCAATCTGCCACCATAGGCAGCTACCCAATCCTGACTAATGAGCAGACCGGACGTGTGTGTGTGTGTGTAGTGTGTGTGTTGGTGTAGCGTGTGTGTGTGTGTGTGT
>NW_019944014.1:0-4810 GCF_002910315.2 Salvelinus sp. IW2-2015 | reverse complement strand
TAATTCTGCTTTCATATATATATATATGTTACTCTCTATAAAACGCTAAATTCTATTCCTACCTTGATACATAGATCTACTACTGTGTCCGTAACTAAGGCAGTGTCTCTTGTGAAATAGACGACTCGCAAACACAGTAAGATGTAAAACCACAAAATGAGAACTACAGCACACTACCATGTTCATCTGCTACAACAACAACAGGACACAGAGAGAGAATTACATCGGGTTTATAGAATTGTTCAAATCTCTTTTACACGCCTATTACATTGCCAGAAGGTTTCACATACACACACGCGTGATATTGTGATATAATAACACGTAAACGTGTCAAGTGAATATGACGTGTTAATACTGTATTGTAGTGGTTACCTTGAAAATAAAAACACAGATCATAAATCAGTGTTGGACAGGATTTAAAAAATACAATGATTTTTCAAGTTATGAAGGCGTTGCTAAATATGGATATACAAAGTAAAGTGCGAGTGTTTCCTCACAGCTAAATTGTAGATGACGTAGTGACTGTATCGTACTATTTTAACAGAGAGGGCTTGCTGCTAAATTGTAGATGACGTAGTGACTGTATCGTACTATTTTAACAGAGAGGGCTTGCTGCTAAATTGTAGATGACGTAGTGACTGTATCGTACTATTTTAACAGAGAGGGCTTGCTGCTAAATTGTAGATGACGTAGTGACTGTATCGTACTATTTTAACAGAGAGGGCTTGCTGCTAAATTGTAGATGACGTATTGACTGTATCGTACTATTTTAACAGACAGGGCTTACAGCTAAATTGTAGATAATGCATTAGTGTATTAGTTACATCTTTCTCTAAACATTTGAATTCAACATTTGCTTTAAAGCAGTATCCAAAWCCATCCGATGTAGTGATCACAATATAGTAGCCATATCTAGGAAAACCAAAGTTCCAAAGGCTGGGCCTAATATACTGCCTTACACAGCAAAAAAACAGTAACTGCTCATTTGGTCAAAAATGAGTTAATGTCATTTTTTGCTACATTAAATACACGCTTAATCATGTGGACAAGTATCCTGCCACTATTGTATTGTGTTTTGGAGAAAATGGGGGTCATGTTAGCAGTAACTGCATAAAGTTACTGTGAAATCAGGGTAAATAAAAGCCATTCTTCTCAGTTCCACACTATGAACAGTTACTGCCTTTTGGCTTGGTGGGGCAGAATCGTGTATAAGTGGTCATACAAGAAGTTTTGTAGTGATTCCTATGTTGTTGCTGTAAAGAATATTTGCTGGTCCGTGGTGTGTAATGAGGAGCAACCAGATGCTCCACTTGACACTTTTATGAAATTGCTTATTCCAGTTACTAATAAGACTGCACCCATTAAGAAAATGACTGTAAAAACGGTTAAATCCCCTTGGATTCATGAGGAATTTAAAATTATTACGGTTGASAGGGATGAGGTAAAAGGTATGGCAAATAAGTTTGTCAGCACAACCGATTGTCAAACGTACTGCAAACTGAGAAATCATGTGACTGAACTGAATAAAAATAAACAAAAATAAATGATATAAAGAATGATAGCAGAAAGCTTTGGAGCACCTTAAATTACATTTTGGGAAAAAAGGCAAACTCAGCTCCTTCATTCATTGAATCAGATGGCTCATTCATCACAAAACCCACTGATATTGACAACTACTTCAATTATTTTTTTCATTGGCAAGATTAGCAAACTTAGGCATGACATCTAACGCTGACACTACACATCCAAGTATATCTGACCAAATTATGAAAGACAAGCGTTGTAATTTTGAAATCCGTAAAGTGAGGATAATAGCGGAAGATATTGCCACTTCCATTTGCCATATCTTCAACATAAACTACTAGAAAGTGTGTGCCCTTCCCAGCATGCCTCTGGAGGGAAGCAAAATTAATTCCGCAACAAAGAACAGTAAAGCCCCCTTTACTGGCTCAAATAGCCGACCAATCAGCCTGTTACCAACCCTTAGTAAACTTTTGGGAAAAATTGTGTGACCAGATACAATGCTATTTTACAGTAAACAAATTGTCGACAGACTTTCAGCACGCTTATAGGGAAGGACATTCAACAAGCACAGCACTTACACAAATGACTGATGATTGGCTGAGAGAAATGATAAAAAAGATTGTGGGGGCTGTTTTGTTAGACTTCAGTGCGGCTTTTGACATTATCGATCATAGTCTGCTGCTGGAAAAACGTATGTGTTACGGCTTTACACCCCCTGCTATAATGTGGATAAAGAGTTACCTGTCTAACAGAACACAGAAGGTGTTCTTTAAYGGAATCCTCTCCAACATAATCCAGGTAGAATCAGGAATTCCCCAGGGCAGCTGTCTAGGCCCCTAACTTTGACCAATCTTTACTAACGACAATGACATGCTTTGAGTAAAGTCAGTGTGTCTACGTATGAGGACGACTCAACACTATACATGTCAGCTACTACAGCGACTGAAATGACTGCAACTCTTAACAAAGAGCTGCAGTTAGTTTCAGAATGGACGGCAAGAAATAAGTTAGTGATAAATAAAATAAAATAAAAAAACTAAAAGCATTTTATTTGGGACAAATCATTCACTGAACCTCAACCAAATCTTGTAATGAATAATGTGGAAATTGAGCAAGTTGAGGAGACTAAACTGCTTAGAGTAACCCTGGATTGTAAACTGTCATGGTCAAAACATATTGATACAGTAGCTAAGATGGGGAGAAGTCTGTCCATAATAAAGCGATGCTCTGCCTTCTTAACAGCACTATCAACAAGGCAGGTCCTACAGGCCCTAGTTTTTTTTCGCACCTGGACTACTGTTCAGTCGAGTGGTCAAGTGCCACAAAAAATTACTTTAAAAAATTGCAATTAGCTCAAAACAGAGCAGCACGGCTAGCCCTTGGATGTACACAGAGAGCTAAGATTAATAATATCCATGTCAATCTCTTCTGGCTCAAAGTGGATGAGAGATTGACTTCACCACTACTTGTATTTATGAGAGGTATTGACATGTTGAATGCACCGAGCTGTCGGTGTGAACTACTGGCACACAGCTCAGACATCCATGCATACCCCACAAGACAGTGCACAGAGAGGTCTCTTCACAGTCCCCAATGCCAGAAGCCAGACGTATGGGAGGCAGCACGAGTACAGGTACATGACTCGTATTCACATGCAAGTAACTCATGGAAGCAGGGTAAATTAGATTGAACAGCCGGTACAGCCGTTAAATTAGCTGTGACGCTTAAAGTAGCATGTGTACCAGGACGTTAAATGTTAGGCCTGGTGTACAGGCGTTAAACTGTAGCCTGTGTAGCACGGCGTTAAAGTGTTTGCCTGTGGTAGCAGCGCGTTATGTTAGCGCTGTGGTTAGCAGCGTTAAACTGTGTGTGAGGGTAACCTGTTGTGTAGGCTAACGTGCCGTAGGGTAAACTGTTAGCTTGCTGTAGCAGGCGTTAAAACTGGTTAGCCTGTGTAGCAGGCGTTAACTGTTAGCCGTGTGCAGGGCGGGTTAACTGTTAGCCTGTTAGTACGTGTGGACGGCGTTTAAACTGTTAGCCTGGTTGTAACCGGCGTTAAACTCTGTAGCCTGTGTAAAGGCGTTACTGTTACGCATGTGCTACCAGGCGTTAAACTGTGTAAGCGCGTGTACCAGGTTAAAACTGTTACTGTGTACCAGGCGGTTAAACTGTTAGACTGTGTCCGGGTTATACTGTTAGCGTGGTACATGGCGCTTAACTGGTTAGCATGTTAGGCGTTTCTGGTAGCGTGTAGTGTAAATGTTAGCATGGTAAGCGCGTTAAACTGGGTAACCCTGTGTACCAGGCGTAGTACTGTTAGCCTGTGACTGGCGTTACTAGTTAGCAGTGTACGAGGCGTTAAACTGTAGCGCCTGTGTACCAGGGCGTTAAACTTGTTTAGCTTGGTACAAGGCGTTACCATGTTAGCTGTGTAGCCAGGCCGTTATAGCTGTTAGGCCTGTGAAACCATGCGTAAACTGCTTAGGCGAGCGTACCAGGCGTTAACCTGTAGCCTGTGTACCGGCGTTAAACTGTTGCTTGTGTACCGAGGCGTTAACTGTTAGCGCTGTGGCTACCAGGCGTTAAACTTGTTGACCTGTGGTCGCAGCTTGTACCAGGCATTAGACTGTTGTTGAGCCTGTTGGTAACTGAGGCGTTAAACTTTTAGCTGTGTACCCGAGGCATAAGAACTTGTTATGCCTGTGTAGCAGGCGGGTACCATGCATGTAGACTGTTTAGCCTGTGTAGCAGCTGTACCAGGCATTAGACTGTTAGCCGGGTAAGGCAGCGTGTACGAAAGGCATTAGGACTTGTAGCCGCTGTGTACGCATGGCGGTAAAGCCAGGCGTTAAACTCGTTAGCGCCTGTGGTGTAGCAGCTCGGTACCGAGGCATTAGACTGTGAAGCCTGTGTAGCAAGCGGTACGACCCGGCAAGTTAGGACTGTGATAGGTCCTGTGTAGCAGGCGGTCACCAGGCGTAGAGGCCTGTTAGGCGCTGTGTAGCAGCGGTCACCAGGCGGTTAGACTGTTAGCCTGTGTAGCAGCGGTTACCAGGCATTAGACGTGTTAGACTCGTGTAGCAGCGCGGTACCAGGCGTTAAACTGTTGACCTGTGTAGCGCGGTACGAGCGTTAAACTGTTTAGCCTGTGCTAGCAGCTGGTACCAGGCGTTGAGACTGTTAGCCCTGTGTAGCAGGCTGTACAGGCAATTAAGACCTGTTAGCCTGTGTAGAGGCGTACCGAGGCAATTAGGACTGTTAGCCTGTCGTAGCGAAGGCGTGTAAC
>NW_019944013.1:107714-123171 GCF_002910315.2 Salvelinus sp. IW2-2015 | reverse complement strand
ACAGACACCATACTATTAATGTTATATTTACCGACAGACACCATACTATTAATGTTATATTCTGACAGGACACCATATTATTAATGATATATTACCGACAGGACACCATACTATTAATGTTATATTAGCTGACAAGACACCATTTAATTTTATTTTTTTTAATTATATAAGAATTAACCTGACAGACACCATACTATTAATGTTATATTACTGACAGACACCATATTATATATATATATTACTGACAGACACCATACTATTAATGTATATATTAGCTGACAGGACACCATACTATTAATGTTATATTACTGACAGACACCATATTATAATGATTATATTACTGACAAGAACCATACTATTAATGTTATATTACTGACAGACACCATATTATTAATGTTATATTACTGACAGGACGACCATTACTATAATGTTATATTACTTGACAGAACACCCAACTCATTTAACTGTTATATTACTGACAGACACCACCAACAGTATTATTAATGTTATATTACTGACAGACACCATACTATTAATGATATATTACTGACAGACACCATATTATTAATGTTATATTACAGACAGGTTGTTTAAACCTCAATATAATGTCAATGTGTTTTGGACTCAAATACCCCCTGGGCCAGCATACCCCCTTAAATAAAGGCAGGTGGCTTTGAGGCTAGAGAGTCCGGCCAGGAACCATGAGGTAGGGAAAATAGGGAAACAGCCCTATTGGATAAAGTCTGAATATGGGCAAGATATTGTGTGTGGGTGGGCACCCCTGTGTAGGTGTGTGTGTAGTGCTGACCGACTGAATACCTCTCTCTCTGTTCTGATAGACTTGTCAGATTAGGAGGCTGCTGTTGTTTTAGACTACCAAAGGATATATTTATCACATACTAGGATGACGCACACACACAGGAGTGTGACTCTTTGACCTGGATAAATAGACAGAGAGAGAGAGGAGAGGCAGAGAGAGAGAAAGAGAGAGAAAGAGAGAGAACGAGAGAGAACGAGAGAGAACGAGAGAAAGAGATAGAGAGCGAGAGAGACGGAGAGAGATAGAGAGAGAAAGAGAAAGAGAGAGAGAGGGAGAGAGAGGGAGAGAGAGAAGGAGAGAGAGAAGGAGAGAGAGAGAGAGAGAAAGTGAGAGACACACACACACACAGGTGTTCCTCCTATAGTTCTGTATCCCAGCATTATACAACCAGCCTACATACCTTCCATTCTTCACTAAGCCCAGTGTGTATTTACTACAGTATATGAGAACAGATCCGGCAGCCTGAGGAAAATACTACCGAAGCATTTATTAATATTATCATTAGAATCATTATTATCATTTTATACAGGCAGTGTATATTTAACCGGCAGAAAATGAATTGCGGCGTCCGGTCGGTACGCTAACCCAATGCTACCTTTTATGCCTCTCCCTAACTCTAACTCTTGCCTTAACCTCACTGAAACAATACCAGGAATCTATAATGAAACCATACCTAACCTTAACTTAACCTTTATTCATGTCCTATGCCTAATTACATTTGTTTGCTTCCTTTGATATAAACTTTACTATCGGGGTGGGTATTATGGCAATGTCTCTCAGTAAAGTCCTCCTGAATGAGTAGATTGGGATTTCCAAAGGAGACCAAATATGTGTGTGGACCTACATTCTTCAGACAGAGAGAGTAGGGAAAGAGAAAGGCCAATACCCGTTAATGATCAAAATCCAGAAAAGAGCCGTTAAATTCTATCACCACCTAAAAGGAAGCATTTCCCAAACCTTCCATAACAAAGCCTTCACCTACACGGCAAGGAATGGCGCCGGAGGAGATGACTGCCGTTTTATGGTCCCCTAACCAATTGTGCTATTGCGTGTGTTTTTTCCGCATTATTTGTAACTTATTTTGCACATAATGTTTCTGCCACCATGTCTTATGACCGAAAATAGCTTATAGATATCAGGAGAGCAATTACTCACCCCGTACTGGAAGAAAATTCTTTCTTTAAAAAGTTGGACGCAAAGGATTTATTTCAGACACCCGGCAAGACCCTCATCCACGTCATTTGCAGGAGAAAGAGACAGAGATATCGGGGACGTAGGTCTGGGTACCTTGTAAGGATCCGATGGTGAGTGGGTCATCTGCCTTCCCCATCTGTCCTATTAGCCAATGTATAATCATTGGATAATAAAATAGATGAGCTACGAGCACGTATATCCTACCAACGGGACATTAAAAACAATAATATCCTATGTTTCACCGAGTCGTGGCTGAACAACGACATGAATAACATACAGCTGACGGGTTTTACGTTTTTTTGGCAGGACAGAACAGCAGCCTCTGGTAAGACAAGGGGTGGCGGTCTATGTGTATTTGTAAACAACAGCTGGTGCACGAAATCTAAGGAAGTCTCGAGGTTTTGCTCGCCTGAGGTAGAGTATCTCATGATAAGCTGTAGACCACACTATTTAGCAAGAGAGTTTTCATCTATATTCTTCGTAGCTGTCTATTTACCACCACAAACCGATGCTGGCACTAAGACCGCTCAATGAGCTGTATGCAGCCATAAGCAAACAGGAAGACGCTCATCYAGAGGCGGCGCTCCTAGTTGCCCGGGGACATTAATGCAGGGAAATTTAAATCCATTTTACCTAATTTCTACCAGCAACTAGAAGGAAAAAAACTCTAGACCACCTTTACTCCACACACAGAGATGTGTACAAAGCTCTCCTTTGCACTCCATTTGGCAAATCTGACCATAATTCTATCCTCCTGATTCCTGCTTACAAGCAAAAGTCTAAAGCAGGAAGCACCAGTGACTTGGTCAATAAAAAGGTAGTCAGATGAAGCAGATGCTAAGTTACAGGACTGTGTTGTTAGCACAGACTGGAATATGTTCCGGGATTCTTCTGATGGCATCGAGGAGTACACCACATCAGTCACTGGCTTCAACAATAAGTGCATCGATGACGTCGTCCCCACAGTGACAGTACGTACATACTTCAACCATAAGCCATGAATTACAGGCAACATCCGCACAGAGCTAAAGGGTAGAGCCGCTGTTTTCAAAGAGACAGACTCTAACCCGGAAGCTTATAAGAAATCCTGCTATGCCCTCCGACCAACCATCAAACAGGCAGAGCGTCAATACAGGACTAAGATTGAATCATACTGCGCTCTTCGAATGTGGCAGGGCCTTGCAATCTATTACAGACTATAAAGGGAAGCACAACCGCGAGCTGCCCAGTGACATGAGCATACCAGACAAGCTAATTTACTTCTATGCTTGCTTCGAAGCAAGTAACACTGAAGCATGCATGAGAGCATCAGCTGTTCCGGATGACTGTGTGATCACACTCTCCGTAGCCGATGTCTGTAAGACGTTTGAACAGGTCAACATTCACAAGGCCTCAGGGCCAGATGGATTACCAGGACGTGTACTCCGAGCATGCACTGACCAACTGGCAAGTGTTTTCACTGACATTTTCAACATGTCCCTGACTGAGTTTGTAATACCAACATGTTTCAAGCAGACCACCATGGTCCCTGTGCCCAAGAACACTAACGTAACCTGCCTAAATGACTACCGACCCGTAGCACTCGCGTCTGTAGCCATGAAATGCTTTGAAAGGCTGGTCATTGTTCACATCAACACCATTATCCCAGAAACCCTAGACCCACTCCAATTTGCAAACTGCCAAAACAGATCCACAGATGATGCAATCTCTATTGCACTCCACACTGCCCTATTCATTGACTACAGCTCAGCGTTCAACACTATAGTACCCTCAAAGCTCATCACTAAGCTAAGGACCCTGAGACTTAACACCTCTCTCTGCAACTGGATCCTGGACTTCCTGACGGGGCGCCCCCAGGTGGTAAGGGTAGGTAACAACACATCCGCCATGCTGTTCCTCAACATGGGGTCCCCTCAGGGGTGCGTGCTCAGTCCCCTCCTGTACTCCCTGTTCACTCATGACTGCATGGCCAGGTATGACTCCAACACCATCATTGAGTTTGCCAATGACACAGCAGTGATAGGCCTGATCACTGACAACAATGAGACAGCCTATAGGGAGGAGGTCAGAGACCTGGCAGTGTGGTGCAAGGACAACAACCTCTCCCTCAACATGATCAAGACAAAGGAGATGATTGTGGACTACAGGAAAAGGAGGACTGAGCACGGCACCATTCTCATCGACGGGGCTGTAGTGGAGCAGGATGAGAGCTTCAAGTTCCTTGGTGTCCACATCGACAACAAACTCTCATGGCCCAAACACACCAAGACAGTTGTGAAGAGGGTACGAGAAAACCTATTACCCCTCATGTAACGATTCTCGTCGGAAGGCATGGACCAAAGCGCAGCGTGATCAGTGTTCATGATATTTTATTTCTCAAAAACACTCAAACAAAATAACAAAGTGGAAAAAAGGAAACAGTTCTGTCAGGTGCAGACACTAAACAGAAAATAACTACCCACAAAACCCAACGGAAAAGGCCAACTTATATATGATCCCCAATCAGAGACAACGATAGACAACTGCCTCTGATTGGGAACCACACAAACATAGAAATAAAGAAACTAGAATGCCCACCCTAGTCACACCCTGGCCTAACCAAAAGATAGAATAAAAGCCTCTCTATGGCCAGGGCTTGACACCTCAGGAGACTGAAAAGATTTGGCATGGGTCCTCAGATCCTCAAAAAGTTATACAGCTGCACCATCGAGAGCATACTGACTGATTGGATCACTGCCCGTTATTGCAACTGCTCGGCCTCCGACCCCAAGGCACTACAGGGGGTAGTGCGTACGGCCCAGTACATCACGGGGCCAAGCTTCCTGCCATCCAGGACCTCTATACCTGTGTAGTGTCAGGTAAAGACACCGCCAATTGTCAAAGACGCCAATTGTCAAAGACTCCAGCCACTCTAATCATAGACTCTTCTCTCTGATACCGCACGGCAAGCGGTACCAGAGCTCCATGTGTAGGTCCAAAATAATTCTTAACAGCTTCTACCCCTAAGCCATAAGACTCCTGAACAGCTAATCAAATGGCTACCGAGACTTTGCAAGTTGCCCCCCCCCCCCCATTTACACTGCTGTCACTCTCTGTTTATTATCTATGAAGATCACTTTAACTCTACCTACATGTACATATTACCACAATATACCTCCACTTACCGGTGAATCTGTACGCGTACGCATGTATATAGGCCTCGCTATTGTTATTTTACTGCCGCTCTTAATAATTTTACTTTTCTTTATTCTTTTTGTTATACATTTTTACTTTACAATTATTTTCTTAAACTGCATTGTTGGTTAACCTTTTGTCAATAGGGGAGCTGTTAGCATTTTTTTTTTTTACATTTTCCAAATTAAACTGCCTCGTACTCAATTCTTGCTCGTACAATATGCATATTATTAATTACTATTGGAAGAGAAACAATCTCTAGTTTCTAAAACCGTTTGAATTATGTCTGTGGTGAACCAGAACTCTTTCTACAGCAAAAATCATGACAGGAACTCGAAGGTCTGAAAACTAGGCTCTGATCTCGGATCAGTTAAAACTCTGTGTATCCCTATGGATCGAAATGAAATGCACCCGCCTTCCCCTGGATGTCAGTAACCAATGAGAATGGAATTGTGTCTCTACGTGTTTCTCAGAGTTTATAAAAGGCAATGGAGTCAGATGTCCTTCTTTTCGACGCTCGCCAAGGCGCAAGAGGGGACATCAGAATTGCATGTTGAATGCTCTTGTTATCGGCTAAGATATATCCGTCTGTGATTTAATTCGAAATAGTGTTAGAACATCATAACGAAGGTATTTGAAACCGATTATATCAGTTTATGTGAGTATATTGCTAATTTTCGGAATTTCCTTAGTATTGCGTTTGAGGATTTGGACTGTGTGTGCCGTGTAGCTATCGTTAGCTGCTAGTTCCGAAGTTGAAGAGGTCGTTTTACAACAAAGCAACGATTATTTTGGACAAAGGACACATTGCCCAATACTGATGGAAGCTCGTCCAAAAGTAAGATTATTTATGATTTTATTCCGTATTTATGTGGAAAATGTAAACGCAGTTGTCGGCCATTTTTTGCGGCACTAGTCTGGCTGTAACTCACAATGTATGTCTTGTAACGTTAATTTTAAAAATCTAAATCAGCGGTTCATTAATAACCAATGCATCTTTCATTAGCTGTCCAACCTGTATTTTTTAGTCAATCTAATCGATAAATAATCGTAAACATAGGTGCCTTTCCAAGATGGCGCGCAGCCAAATGCATGCCATTTTGACAGATTACATTGCATAACCACGATTGTTGATGCTAAATAGCACATTTTCGAACAAACTCTATATGCATTGTGTAATTATGATGTTACAGGACTGTCATCTGAAGAAATTCTGAGAAGGTTAGTGAAAAAATTAATATATTTTGGTGCATAACGTTATCGCCCTTTTGCATTGATTCAATGCTGGGTGATGTTAGCTCATGTGGTATGCTAATATAACGAATATATGTGTTTTCCTGTAAAAACACTTAGAAAAATCTGAAATATTGTCTGGATTCACAAGATCTGTGTCTTTCGATTGCTGTATGCTGGTATTTTTTCAGAAATGTTTTAGGATGATAATTTTTGGTAATGACTGCGTTCTCTGTAATTATTCCGTGCTCTGCTTCACGCTATTTCAGATTGCCACTGCAATGTAGAACTGTGATTTATACCTGAAATATGCACATTTTTCAAAAAAAACATATGCTATACCATAAATATGTTTATCAGACTGTCATCTTATGATGTTGTTCTTGGTTAGTGCTATATATTCTTTATTTAGTCGAATTAGTGATAGCTACTGATGCAGGAAAAAAAATGTGAAAAAAAAAAGTTGTGTCTTTTGCTATGGTGGTTGATATAGAAATACATATTGTGTCTTCCCTGTAAAACATTTTAAAAATCAGAAATGATGGCTGGATTCACAAGATCTGTATCTTTCATCTGGTGTCTTGGACTTGTGATTTAAAATATTTAGATGCTTGTATTTACTTGTGACGCTATGCTAGGCTATGCTAGTCAGCTTTTTTACTGTGGGGTGCTCCCGGATCCGGAGATGTACCAAGTAAAAGTTAATTAAAACTTCTTCGGATCTGTGTCCTTCCACGGAATTGCGCTAACGTAGGCTAATGCGATTAGTATGAGGTTGTAAGTAACAAGAACATTCTCAGGACATAAAATATCTCATGATTGGCAGAAAGCTTAAATTCTTGTTAATCTAACTGCACTGTCCAATTTACAGTAGTTATTACAGTGAAATAATACCATGCTATTGTTTGAGGAGAGTGCACAATTTTGAACATAAAAAGTTATTAATAAACAAATTAGGCTCATTTGGGCAGTCTTGATACATAATTTTGAACAGAAATGCAATGGTTCATTGGATCAGTCTAAAACTTTGCACATACACTGATGCCATCTAGTGGCCAAAGTCTAAATTCCTGGGCTGGAATAATACATGATGGCCTTTCTCTTGCATTGATGGTGGTACAAAAAATACAAAATAAAGTTATTTTTTCTTTGTATTATCTTTTACCAGATCTATTGTGTTATATTCTACTACATTCCTTTCACATTACCATAAACTTCAAAGTGTTTCCGCTAACGGAACCCCTCGACAACATTTCGCTGAAAAGGCAGAGCGCGAAATTCAAAAATATATTTTTTGAAATATTTAACTTTCATACACCAAATTAAAGCTTAACTTCTTGTTACTCTACCCATCGTGTCCGATTTCAAAAAGGCTTTACAGTGAAAGCACACCATATGACTTTGTTAGGTCAGAGCATCGTCACAAAAACACATACAGCCATTTTCCAGCCAAAAGGAGGAGTCACAAAAAGCAAAAATAGAGATAAAATGTATCAATAACTTTTGATGATCTTCATCAGATGGCACTCATAGGACTTCATGTTACACAATACATTTTTGTTTTGTTCGATAAAGTTCATATTTATATCAAAAAATCTCATGGTCAGTAATGGTCAGTAATGTTGTGCCTCGAAAACATCCGGCGAATTTTCAGAGAGCCACATCAATTTACAGAAATACTCATCATAAACTTTGATAAAAGATACAACTGTTATGCACAGAATTAAAGACATACTTCTCCTTAACTTCTCTAGGTTAGGGGGTAGCATTGGGAATTTTGGATGAAAGCGTGCCCAAATTAAACTGCCTGCTACTCAGCCATAAAAGCTAGAATGGTATTTTTTGACCCCATAAACACTGTATATTAGAAAGGAAATGAGTTGAAAAACAACAAACATCAGATTTCGCACTTCCTGGTAGGATTCTTCTCAGGTTTTCGCCTGCCATATGAGTTCTGTTATACTCACAGACATCATTCAAACAGTTTTAGAAACTTCAGAGTGTTTTCTATCCAAATCTACTAATACTATGCATATATTAGCTTCTGGGCCTGAGTAGCAGGAAGTTTACTCTGGGCACGCTTTTCATCCGAATGTGAAAATGCTGCCCCCTATCCCAAACAGGTTTTAAGGGCTTGTAAGTAAGCATTTCACTGTAAGGTCTACATCTGCTGTGTTCAGCGCGTGTGACAAATACAATTTGAAATAAACCTGGAGAAGAGCCCCCTAAGCAAGCTGGTCCTGGGGCTCTGTTCACAAACACAAACAGACCCCACAGAGCCCCAGGAAAGCAACACAATTAGACCCAACCAAATCATGAGAAAACAAAAAGATAATTACGTGACACATTGGAAAGAATTTACAAAAAAACTGCAAACTAGAATGCAATTTGAACCTAAACAGAGAGTACACAGTGGCAGAATACCTGACCACTGTGACTGACCCAAACTTAAGGAAATGTACAGAATCAGTGAGCATAGCCTTGCTATTGAGAAAGGCCACCGAAGGCAGACCTGGCTCTCAAGAGAAGACAGGCTATCTGCACACTGCCCACAAAATTAGGTGGAAACTGAGCTGCACTTCCTAACCTCCTGCCAAATGTATGACCATATTAGAGACACATATTTCCCTCAGTTTACACAGATCCACAAATAATTTGAAAACATACCCAATTTTGATAAATTCCCATATCTACTGGGTGAAATACCACAGTGTGCCATCACAGCAGCAAGATTTGTGACCTGTTGCCACAAGAAAAGGGCAACCAGTGAAGAACAAACACCATTGTATATACAACCCATATTTATATTTATTTATTTTCCTTTTTGTGCTTTAACTATTTGCACATCATTACAACAATGTATATAGACATAATATGACATTTGAAATGTCTTTATTCTTTTGGAACTGCTGTGAGTGTAATGTTTACTGCAAATTTGTATTGTTTATTTCACTTTTGTTTATTGTCTACTTCATTTGCTTTGGCAATGTTAACCTATGTTCCCAATGCCAATAAAGCCCTTAAATTTAAATTGAATTGTAATTGAGTAGAGAGTGAGAAAGAGAGAGAAAGAGAGTAGAGAGAGAGAAAGAGAGAGAGAGTAGAGAGAGAGAGAGTAGAGAGAGAGAGAGAGCGAGTAGAGAGACAGAAGGGGAAGAATTAGAGTCAACTCTTCCAGCAGAGACAGGATGGAGTCTGGATGACAGGGAGCTTTGATTTCACTACTGGGGTAGAGGTCTAGTGGAGGAGGGATAGAGCGAGGGATGACACAGAGGAGAGGGGTGGATGAAGGGGTTGAGAGAGAGCGAGAAAGAGAGAGAGAGACTGAAGTAGGGATAAAAAGAGGTATGGAGAGAAGGATAACAGAGAAGGGAGGGATGTGGCCAGAAAATGCAAGACCACTGGCAGGCTTTCTCTGATCTGAGACGAGTGAGTGTGTTTGAGAAAACATGTTTTTAAATGGGAAATTCTGTTCTCCATGAGAGCGGGGAGTTTAGAAACACACCCCCATTCCACACACACATACCACTCCAAAAACCCTGGTCAATTCCCCAGCAGTATTAAATCAGTATCTCACTGGTTTCCACCCTTGTTCTAAAGAGGAGAATAGCTTAATCAACTTGACAGAAACGCAACTGAAAGTCAGTCGCTGACTGGTTTTTAGAACCTCGGACGTGGTTCTGGTCAAGGAACAGAGGTACAGCGGATGTTTACCATAGCCTTAGAAAGAAACCATGTTCAGCCTGAACTTCTGATCCAATAAGCAGTGATGTGGGAGGGGTTTGCAACCTACAACAAATCTCAACGCGCCATAACACAAGGTGTTCAACAGGTGCAGTTGACTCTGATGCTTAAGTCTATATTAGGCTTAATCACCAAAATCAAGGATGGGGAGGAAGGTGGAAGACACTAGTCTTTTCTTAGCGGAAAGACAAAAGGAAAGGCAAGAAGAAGATTTTTGTCTGAAAAACACCTTTAAAATTTGTGCCAATTTGTTAATGTGAACTTTAAACTCATCTAGAACAATGCAGCCCGCCTGGTGTTTGACCTTCCCAAGTTGTCCTATGTCACCCCGCTCCTCCGCACACTCCACTGGCTTCCAGTCAAAGCTCGCATCCAATACAAGACCATGGTACTTGCCTACAGAGAGGAACTGCCCCTCCCTACCTTCAGGTTATGCTCAAACCCTACATCCCAACAGGAGCAGTCCGTTCTGCCACCTCTGGTCTCTTGGACCTCCCCCCCTACAGGAGTGCAGCTCCCGCTCAGCCTTGTCCAAGCTCTTCTCTGTTCTGGCACCCCAATGGTGGAACCATCTTTCCCCTGAAGCTAGGACAGCAGAGTCCCTGCCCGCCTTCCGAAAATATCAGAAACCCTACCTCTTCAAAGAGTATCTTTATGAATCGAGAAACCAAGGTACTTGTACAATGTTCAATGGGAATGCTGTCAGAAGTAAAAATTTACCTGTTGGACACTTGAAGCTTAGAATGAGTAAAAGTCTTGACCTTTGACTTATCAGCATTTAAAAGTCTGAACTGATAGAGGTTTTGCTGAAGGACATCAAAAGCAGTTTGAACATTTCGCAACGATGGATATTAGCATGAGGCACCGCAGAATCAAGGTCCAGTGATTATATAGTCAACAGTGAAGTGTTATTTGGACTAGTGGATTTCCTCCTCAACTCTCGCTACTCTGGCAGTACTTGCGTGTGGACATTCCTCTCCACATAGTCAGATGTAACCCAGTAAAAGGAGCCTGACATCCACTAACTCAATTAACTCATTAACTCATTAACTCTCTCTCTCTCTTCTACTCTCTCCTCATCGTCTCTCTCGGTCTCTCTCTCTCTCTCTCTCTCTCTCTCTCTCTCTCTCTCTCTCTCTCTCTCTCTCTTCTCTCTCTCTCTCTTTCTTCTCTCTCTCTCTCCTCTCTCTCTCTCTCTCTCCTCTCTCTCTTCTCTCTCTTCTCTCTCTCTCTCTCTCTTCTCTCTCTCTCTCTCTCTCCTCTCTCTCTCTCTCTCTCTCCTCTCTCTCATCTCTCTCTGTCTCCTCTCTCTCATGTCATACTCTCGGACATAGTCAAAAACAGTCAGTGTGAGAACAGTCCCAAGGTCAGACCTGGGAAAGAGCTGTGTGTCTCTCGTTCCCACGACAGGTTAGGGAGTGTGTGTGTGTAGTCCTGTTTGGGGCTTTCCAACATGTGTTGTGTAACTCTGGAGAAAGAGCTCAATGGGAGCCTGACCTGAGTGTCATAACAGCCGCTCGTCACACCACACACACCACACACACACACACACACACACACACACACACACACACACACCACCCACACACACACACACACCACACCACACACACACACACACACACACACACACACACACCACACACACACACCACACACACACACATCACACAACATACATACACATACACACCCTCACTGCAGCCGCAAACACACACAACACACACACACAATACAACCACAATACACACCCTCGCCTTGCAGCCGGCAAACACACACCACACACCGCACACACAAACACACACATACAACATAACACCCTCCCTGCAGCCGCCAAACACACACCACACACACACACAACACACACACACACACACACACACACACACACACACACACACACACACCACACACACACACACACACACACACACACACACACACACACACACACACAAACACCACACACACATCACACACACATACACACAGACACACACACACACTTCTCGCAGCGAATCACACGATCTCACTCGTCCGCACGCAAAGACGCGACCGCACCGCGACAAATCCCCGACGCCACGGACGCAGCATCGCACGTTAGGCAACCACAACCACACACACACACACACAAAAGCACAAACACACACATACTCCTCTGATGGTTGTTACTGTGTTGAACGACACAAGATGAACAGTTGAAGTTGGAAGTTTACATACACTTAGGTTGGAGTCATTAAAACTCATTTTTCAACCACTCCACAAATTTCTTGTTAACAAACTATAGTTTTGGCAAGTTGTTTAGGACATCTACTTTGTGCATGACACAAGTAATTTTTCCAGCAATTGTTTACAGACGGATTATTTCACTTATAATTCACTGTATCACAATTCCAGTGGGTCAGAAGTTTACATACACTAAGTTGACTGTGCCTGTAAACAGCTTGGAAAATTCCAGAAAATGATGACATGGCTTTAGAAGCTTCTGATCGGCTAATTGACATCATTTGAGTCAATTGGAGGTGTACCTGTGGATGTATTTCAAGGCCTACCTTCTAACTTCGTGTCTCTTTGCTTGACATCATGGGAAAGTCAAAAGAAATCAGCCAAGACATCAGAAAAAAATTGTAGAGACTAGTTAAGGATCATATCACCTCCACCCTACCTGACACCCTAGACCCACTCCAATTTGCTTACTGCCCCAATAGGTCGACTGACGATGCAATCACCATCACWCTGCACACTGCCCTATCCCATCCTGACAAGAAGAATACCTATGGAAGAATGCTGTTCATTGACTATAGCTCAGCCTTCAACAACATAGTAACCTCCAAGCTCATCATTAAGCTCGGGGCCCTGGGTCTAAATCCCGCCCTGTACAACTGGGTCCTAGACTTCCTGACGGGCCGCCCCCAGGTGGTGAAGGTAGGAAACAACACCTCCACTACGCTGATCCTCAACACGGGGGCCCCACAAGGGTGCGTGCTCAGCCCCCTCCTGTACTCCCTGTTCACCCATGACTGCACGCCTCTAACTCAATCATCAAGTTTACAGATGACACAACAGTAGTAGGCATAAATACCAACAATGACAAAACAGCCTACAGGGAGGTGGTGAAGGCCCTGGCAGAGTGGTGCCAGAAAAATAACCTCTCCCTCAACGTCAACAAAAAAAAGGAGCTGATCGTGGACTTCATGAGAAAGCAGAGAGAGCACGCCCCTATTCACATCGATGGAGCCACAGTGGAGAAGGTTAAAAGCTTAAAGTTCCTCAGTGTACACATCACTGACAATCTGAAATGGTCCACCCACACAGACAGTGTGGTGAAGAAGGCGCAACAGCGCCTATTTCACCTCAGGAGGCTGAAGAAATTCGGCTTGCCCCTAAGACCCTCACAAACTTTTACAGATGCACAATTGAGAGCATCCTGTCGAGCTGTATCACCGCCTAGTACGGCAACTGCACTGCCCGCAACCGCAGGTCTCTCCAGAAGGTGGTGTGGTCTGCACAACGCATTACTGGGGGCAAACTACCCACCGTCCAGGACACCTACAGCACCTGATGTCACAGGAAGGCCAAAAAGATAATCAAGGACAACAACCACCTGAGCCACGGCCTGTTCACTACGCTACCATCCAAAAGGCGAGGTCAGTACAGGTGCATCAAAGCTGGGACCAAGAGACTTAAAAACATCCCAAGGCCATCAGACTGTTAAAAAGCCATCACTAGCCAGCTACCACCCGGTTACTCAACCCTGCACCTTAAAGGCTGCTTCCCTATGTACATAGACATGGAATCACTGGTCACTTTAAATGGAACGCTAGTCACTTTAATAATGTTTACATACTGTTTAACTCATTTCATATGTACATACTGTATTCTGCTGCATTTTAGTCAATGCCACTCAGACATAGATCGTCCTAATATTATTTTACTTTGTGTGATTTGTTGTGAATTGTTAAATACTGCTGCACTGTTGGAGCTACACCCGCAATAACATCTGCTAAATATGTGTACGTGACCAACACAATTTGATTTGATTTGAATGCAGAGAGAAATGGCAGCGCAACAATGGTGGGGGCAGAGAGGGGCCTTCAAATCAGTGTGCAACAGCAACAACACTCACACACAAACACACAAACACACACACACACACTCAGATTTATCAGACTAGTATAATTCGACTGGATCCTGATCAGTGACACATATATGTGTTTTGGTGTTGTGTCTGAGAACTCTGAAGAGACAGAGACAGAGACAGAGACAGAGACAGAGACAGAGACAGAGACAGAGACACAGAGACACAGAGAGACAGAGAGACAGAGAGACAGAGAGACAGAGAGACAGAGAGACAGAGATAGAGATAGAGATAGAGATAGAGATAGATATAGAGATAGAGATAGAGATAGATATAGAGATACAGATAGAGATAGAGATAGAGATAGAGATAGAGATAGATATAGATATAGAGATAGAGATAGAGATAGAGATAGAGATAGAGATAGAGATAGAGATAGAGATACAGATAGAGATAGAGATAGAGATAGAGATAGAGACAGATATAGAGACAGAGACATCTTAGAAACACGTATTATGGAAGAAAGCAGGGAGACGGACCAGGACCCGAAATCTCTGGCCCATTATTTTTCTTGAAATAAATAACTATAATGGTCAATTGATCAGCCCTTCATTTGGCCAAACTGCCCTCTGGCTAGCCCGTTTCTGGATGAAAGGTTCTCATGCTCCTTTTGTCCCAGACAAGGAGACAAGGAGACAAGGAGACAAGGAGACAAGTTTCTGCGGTCCCTTCAAGTCCCCTAATCCAGCCAGACCCAGTTAACATGGTCTGGGTCTATGAGGAAATGAACACAATGTACACATTGACCTAACTAACTCAGTTCCAGCCTCAGTCACAGTTAGACTAGCCTACTCCTGTTCTATTTCCGTCTCATTGATTTTAAGGGTGTAATTATTCTATATCTTTATTAAATCTATTGTACTGGCTGTGTGAGAGAGTGAGGATGGAGGCTGGAGGTCAGCACATCTTTGTCTCTCTCTTTTTCTTCCCTCTCTCTCGCTCTCGCTCTGTCTTTCTCACATGTGGTATTAGCGCAGAGGCAAACAAGAGTGGGAAGATCGTGCACACACACACACACACACACATGGTCGGCCTTTGAAGGGCAGATTTATGCGAAAGTGTTTTGGTCAGCCTCCCTTGCCCTACTGCTACCACGGCAACAGCCTTTGGAAACAATGATGCAGAGGGCTCTCAGATCTCTCTCTCTCTCTCAC
>NW_019944013.1:103923-106993 GCF_002910315.2 Salvelinus sp. IW2-2015 | reverse complement strand
AGAGAGAGAGAGAGAGAGAGAGAGAGAGAGAGAGAGAGAGAGAGAGAGAGAGAGAGAGAGAGAGAGACATAGAGATAACAAAGGCTAACCTGGATGTAACATGTATGTCTGATAGGTTCAGGAATGTCTGAAGATTTGTAACAGTTACCTAGAGCTAACTCTAACTCTAGCAATGCTGGGTGATTTGAAAAGTCATAGTCAGTTGATCAATAATATAATAATACTCTTAGCAAAAATGCTTATTGTTAATTTACAATCTGTAGAAACTATGAAAGTAGAAAGATTCAGAACTTTTGTGAAACCTCACAGCACAGCACAGTTTAAAAATATATGGCAGCTAGAAATCAAAACTGGATGGTCTTTAGCGATAGATGGGAGGGGTTGAGGGTAAAAAAATATACAGTACCAGTCAAAAGTTTGGACACACCTACTCATTCAAGGGTTTTTCTTTATTTTGACTATTTTCTACATTGTAAAATAATAGTGAAGACATCTCAAAACTATGAAATAACATATGTAATCATGTAGCAAATGATAGTCCCACCAGATGGGATGGCGTATCGCTGCAGAATGCTGTGGTATCCATGCTGGTTAAGTGTGCCTTGAATTCTAAATAAATCACTGACAGTGTCACCAGCAAAGCACCCCCACACCATCACACCTCCTCCTCCATGCTTCACGGTGGAAACCGCACACGAGGAGAACATCCATTCACCTACCCTGGGTCTCACAAAGACATGGTGGTTGGAACCAAAAATATCCTCTGCAGCAGAGGTAACACTGGGTTTTCCTTTCCAGTGGCGGTCCTCATGAGAGCCAGTTTCATCGTAGCGCTTAATGGTTTTTGCGACTGCACTTGAAGAAACTTTCAAAGCTCTTGAAATGTTCCACATTGACTGACCTTCATGCCCTAAAGTAACGATGGACAGTCTTTCTCTTTTCTTGCCGTAATATGGACTTTGTATTTTACCAAATAGGGTAACCACCCCAACTGTACCTTGTCACAACACAAGTGATTGCTTCAAATGCATTAAGAAGGAAAGAAAGTCCACAAATGAACTTTTCACAAGGCAGACCTGTTAATTGAAATGCATTCCAGGTGACTACCTCATGAAGCTGGTTGAGAGAATACCAAGAGTGTGCAAAGCTGTCATCAAGGCAATGAGTGGCTACTTTGAAGAATCTCAAATCTAAAATATATTTTCATTTGTAAATTTTTTGGGGGTTACTACATGATTCCATACGTGGTATTTCATAGTTTTGATATCTTCACTATTCTACAATGTAGAAAATTAAAAAAAAAAGTGTGTCCAAACTTTTGACTGGCACTATATATATATATATATATGTGATTTTCTGGATTTTTTTTCTCATTTTGTCTGTCATAGTTGAAGTGTACCTATGATGAAAATTACAGGCCTCTCTCATCTTTTTAAGTGGGAGAACTTGCACAATTGGTGGCTGACTAAATACTTTTTTGCCCCACTGTATATATATATATATATACATACAGTGGGGAGAACAAGTATTTGAAACACTGCCGATTTTGCAGGTTTTCCTACTTACAAATGTAGAGGTTGTAATTTTTATCATAGGTACACTTCAACTGTGAGAGACGAATCTAAAACAAAAAATCCAGAAAATCAGTATGATATTTAAGTAATTAATTTGCATTTTATTGCATGACATAAGTATTTGATCACCTACCAACCAGTAAGAATTCCGGCTCTCACAGACCTGTTAGTTTTTCTTTAAAAAGCCCTCCTGTTCTCCACTCATTACCTATATTAACTGCACCTGTTTGAACTCGTTACCTGTATAAAAGACACCTGTCCACACACTCAATCAAACAGACTCCAACCTCTCCACAATGGCCAAGACCAGAGAGCTGTGGGTAAAATTGTAGACCTGCACAAGGCTGGGATGGGCTACAGGACAATAGGCAAGCAGCTTGGTGAGAAGGCAACAACTGTTGGCGCAATTATTAAAAAATGGAAGAAGTTGAAGATGACGGTCAATCACCCTCGGTCTGGGGTTCCATGCAAGATCTCACCTCGTGGGGCATCAATGATCATGAGGAAGGTGAGGGATCAGCCCAGAACTACACGGCAGGACCTGGTCAATGACCTGGAAGAGAGCTGGGACCACAGTCTCAAAGAAAACCATTAGTAACACACTACGCCGTCATGGATTAAAATCCTGCAGCGCACGCAAGGTCCCCCTGCTTAAGCCAGTGCATGTCCAGGCCTGTCTGAAGTTTGCCAATGACCATCTGGATAATGGTCATTGGGTCAGTTAGGTCAGTTAGGATCAGCACTTTATTTTAAGAATGTGAAATGTCAGAATAATAGTACAGAGAATGATTTAATTCAGCTTTTATTTCTTTCATCACATTCCCAGTAGGTCAGAAGTTTACATACACTCAATTAGTATTTGGTAGCATTGCCTTCAAATTGTTTAATTTGAGTCAAACGTTTCGGGTAGCCTTCCACAAGCTTCCCACAATAAGTTGGGTGAATGTTGGCCCATTCCTCCTGACAGAGCTGGTGTAACTGAGTCAGGTTTGTAGGCCTCCATGCTCGCACACGCTTTTTCAGTTCTGCTCACAAATTCTCTTTAGGATTGAGGTCAGGGCTTTGTGATGGCCACTCCAATAACCTGACTTTGTTGTCCTTAAGCATTTTGTAACAACTTTGGAAGTATGCTTGGGATCATTGTCCATTTGGAAGCCCCATTTGCAGCCAAGCTTTAACTTCCTGATTGATGTCTTGAGATGTTGCTTCAATATATCCACATAATTTTCCTTCCTCATGATGCTATCAATTTTGTGAAGTGCACCAGTCCCTCCTGCAGCAAAGCACCCTCACAACATGATGCTGCCACCCCGTGCTTCATGGTTGGGATGGTGTTCTTTGGCTTGCAAGCATCCTCCTTTTTACTCCAAACATAACGATGGTCATTATGGCCAAACAGTTCTATTTTTGTTTCATCAGACCAGAGGACATTTCTCCAAAAAGTATGATCTTTGTCCCTATGTGCAGTTACAAACCATAATCTGGCTTTTTTATGG
>NW_019944013.1:96783-103898 GCF_002910315.2 Salvelinus sp. IW2-2015 | reverse complement strand
CGTGTTTGGAAGGGCAGTGACCTCTTCCTTGCTGACGGCCTTTCAGGTTATGTCGAAATAGGACTCGTTTACTGCTGATATAGATACTTTTGTACCTGTTCCTCCAGCATCTTCACAAGTCCTTTGCGTTGTTCTGGGATTGATTTGCACTTTTCGCACCAAATACATTCATCTCTAGAGACAAACACGTCCCTTCCTGAGCGGTATGACGGCTGCGTGGTCCCATGGTGTTTATACTTGCGTACTAGTGTTTGTACAGATGAATTGGTACCTTCAGGCGTTTGGAAATTGCTCCCAAGACGAACCGGATTTGTGGAGGTCTACAATTATTTTGACGATTTCTTTTGATTTTCCCATGATGTCAAGCAAAGAGCACTGAGTTTGAAGGAGGCTTGAAATACATCCACAGGTACACCTCAATTGACTCAAATATGTCAATTAGCCTATCAAAGCTTCTAAAAACCATGACATCATTTTCTGGAATTTTCCAAGCTGTTTAAATGCACAGTCAACTTAGTATGTAAACTTCTGACCCACTGGAATTGTGATACAGAGAATAATAAGTAAATAATCTGTCTGTCTGTAAACAATTGCTTGAAAAATTACTTGTTTCATTACAAAGTAGATGTCCTAACCGACTTGCCAAAACTATAGTTTGTTAACAAGAAATTTGTGGAGTGGTTGAAAAACGAATTTTAATGACTCCAACCTAAGTGTATGTAAACTTCCGACTTCAACTGTACAACTAATGTCAAATATGCTGTGTCCGTAAAATGTATAAAGGTTTAGAACATTTGTTAAAAATCACAGTACAGTTGTAAAATATATGGCAGCTAGAAATCAAAACTGGATGGTCTTCAAGAATAGATGCGAGGGTTGAGAGTGCTGAAGGATGGACTAAAACAAACAAAAGATAACTAATGTATAAAAATACGTCCATAAATGGTTTTAGAACGTATAAACTGGAAGTAGAAGCCTAAGCGTTGTTCCATTAGTTTAATCCAATTAGGGGAGGGTGTAGGGTTAGTGGAAATAATAAAGAAAAATAATAAATATATATCATTTTTAAAATAACACATGTACACCACCGTTCAAAAGTTTGGATCACTTAGAAATGTCCTTTTTGAAAGAAAATCACATTTTTATCCATTAAAATAACATCAAATTGATCAGAAAACATACTCAGAATTTCAGAAACAAATTACTTCTTCTGAAACAAGTCATCTATCTGTTCTGAAAAATGAAGGCTATTCCATGCGAGAAATTCCAAGAAACTGAAGATCCCTGCAACGTGGTGTACTCCCTTCACAGAACAGCGCAAACTGGCTCTAACCAGAATATAAAGAGGAGTGGAGCCCCGGGCACATTCTGAGCAAGAAGACAAGTACATTAGAGTGTCTAGTTTGAGAAACAGACGTCTCACATGCTCAACTGGCAGCTTAATTACATAGACCCGCAAAACTGGCTTTTCTTTGCAACGTTCTTTGTCTAGAAGGCCAGCATCCCGAGTCGTCTCTTCCACTTTGACGTTGAGACTGGTGTTAATGGACAAAAAATTGGCTTTCAAAAACAAGACATATTCTAAGTGACCCAAAACTTTTGAACAGTAGTGTATAAATTTACTAAAATAAAATATGGCACATTGGAAATGATACAGACAATTACATTGATAGAAGCCACAATCTATCTGCAAAATTAAAGTTACGGTTCCATGACATCACTCACAAAACCCATCTTCCGTCTTAAGTCAGGTTCATCATACACAAAACACACAAACAACACACACACACACACCCCTTCTCCTCTCCTTGATCCCTCCCCACCGCAGCCTTCCCACAATCCCCCAAGGTTCAACCTATGACCCAGAGAGAGTGTATTCTGGATAACGTTGTTTTCATAACTCCTACCACCCTGTCTGCAACACACAGGACCACAGACAACATACACCGCCATTACACACCACACACACACACACACACACACACACACACACACACACAACACACACACACACACACACACACACACACACACACACACCAACACACACACACACACACACACACACACCACACACACACCACAACACAACCACACACACCAACACACACACACACACACACATTCATCTGAAGCAATCAGAACTAGTAGTAGATAAAATGCTCCTCCATACCACACACAAACACTTGTGTGTGTGTGTGTGTGTAGATATGTGTGTCATGCGGTAATATTGAACACCATTCATACTCTGTCTTCCCTTCAAAAATGACAAATGTTTTAGTTTTATTAGCCAAATATCCACAAAACTCTCTCTCTCTCTTTCTCTTTCACAAACACTCTCATATCTCTCCTCTTTAATTCTGTAGCTTCAGCAGTGGCCTTCACACAGCTATTTCCCATACAAACACACCCATGACTCCTTCTCTAACAATGTTGATCAGTGTGGTCAGTTACAAGTAAAAGTGGATAATGGTTATCAAGGAGACCTGACTAACAAAAAAACAATGCTGCTGTTTCCCCTCATTTTACTGATTCATTTATTTTCAGTTAAACCGATACCGATTACAAATTAACTTCATGTTCGTACGACATCCTAATCTTAATGTAATTTATTAATTGTGAAAGGATTCCAGCAGTTTGAATTATGTCTCAACTTTAGACTCTTACAAAACACCTGCCTGGAGGAAGAGGGAATAGAACATAATTCTGCCAAGTGCAGTGCTTCATTCCACAGTGATTCTTGTCATCTGGTTCCAATATGAACACCCTGTAACCCATTTCCTCTCCCTCCCTCCTGCTTTCTTCTTTAGGGTGTGCCTCTCCCCCTCGAAGTCATCATCTTCTCTACCTCCTCCACCACCTCCCTCCTTTACACACACACAAGCACACACACACACATGTGAAGAATTCAAACAGACAGTACTTACTGACAGAACTTCTCATATGAACACCCCTGTTGTTACAACTGTTTCAAGACAGAATACGCACACACACCACAACACACACACACACACACACACACACACACACACACACACACACACACACACACACACCACACACACACACACACACACACACACACACACACACACACACACACACACCACACACACACACAAACACACAACCAACCCCTACTTCTCTGTGAAAGTCAATGAAAGGAGGAAAGAAAAACATTCCTCTTGCATCCCTCACTCATACCTCACTATCCTTTTTTAACATCAAATCTGATTCAAAACTTTCCTCAAAAACATTCACCACACAATATCCCCCCCTCCTTCTATCCTCCTGCTTCCTCTCCATGGTGGATTCCTTCTGTTTTCCTGGTAGCTCAATTCAAAAGGAGAGAGATGAGAAGAAGAGAGAGAAGAGAGAGAGAGAGAGAGAGAGATGGAGAGGGAAGAGAGAAGGACGAGAAAGGAGAGAGGGATAGAGTTCTGAACACATAGACATACAGATCTCAGAGTCTGAGTTGTATCCTAACTTGCAGCCATTTCCTTTATAGTGCACTATTTTGACAATGGCCCATAACACACTATACAGGAATAGCCTTTTCAAGACACAACCTCAGAGTCGCCAGGCGTTAGTCACAGTGTGGCAACAGAGTTGAGAATCGAAGTGAAAACGTTCGTTCAAGTTGCAACATGCTGATGACTGACACAAACAGTGGTAAGAACTGTTAACCATGTCACACTTCCCTTAGATATACTAGCACGCAAAATGTGCGCCCTCAAACGCACATTTCACACACAACACACACACACACACACAACACACACACACACACACACACACACACACAACACAACACACACACACACACCACACACAACACACAACACACACACAACCACACACACACACACACACAACAACACCACAACACACACACACTTCTATCTCCCTCTCTCTCTCTGCTCTCTCTCTCCTTTGACTCTCTGTTCTCTGTCTTGTGCCATCTGAAACAAACAGTCTAGTGTTATATAACAGCACATTCACCTAGGCTGGCCAGTGTGTGTGTTTTATGTATGGGGTTAGATGAATGGCCCTCTTCACCTATAGCCTCTCCTAACCATTCCCAAAACAGCCCAAATTATTTTATCATGAACATCAGAGATCCTGGTGGCTCGGAACAGCACTGAACCTTTCTCTCTTCTCTTTCTCTTGTCTTTCTCTTCTTTCTCTTTGTCTTTCTCTTTGTCTTTCTCTTGTCTTTCTCTTGTTCTTTCTCTTCTCTTGTTTTCTCTTTCTCTTTCTCCCTCTCCTTTCCTCCCTCCATCTCCAACCTTCTCTATCCGGAAATATCACTTTACCCTAAGAGCAAACCACACACGCACACGCACGCACGCACGCACACACACACACACACACACAACTATCTGTAAGCAACGTGGCTGGATGTGTGTAGAGGAATGCTGGAGATATACGTTAATCCCACAGTAAGTAAATTGATTAAAGTGTTATGAGGACTAACACTTCAAAGAGAGTTTGTGTGTGTGTGTGTGTGGTGTGTGTGTGTGTGCGGGGGGGGGTTGTGTGTGTATACAGTGAGCTCCAAAAATATTGGGACAGTGACACTCTTTTGGTCTATGTACACCCGATATGAATGAAAATGTCAATAAATTAAACCTGACAGTCTGCACTTTACCTCATAGTAATTATATCATTTCAAATCCAAAGTGCTGGACTGCAGAGCAAAACAACAACACATGTGTCACTGTCCCAACACTTTGGACTCACTGTATGTGGTCTGAAATTAGACATCCTTAATACATATTAGCAATAATGACTATATTGTAAAAATTGGGAAATTATATTATTTTATACTAATACAATTGCTCAGAGAAAGAGATGTTGTAACAAGTAACAGTTGTTTTTCCTCAAAAGTAGGGGTCAAAATTATGACACACCTGTTTTCAATATCTCACCTTAAGAATAACGACACGGAGCCTTATTCTAAAATGTTTGAGAGATAGAAACACATTGGGAGGAATCTTAACCATTCCTTCATAACAAATCCTTCCACATCCTTGATATCCTTAATCTATTGACTGCCCTCTTCAATTCAAACCATAAGGTTTTTAATGGTTTCAAGTCCGCGAACTAGATCCATTGCAAAATGTTGATTATGGTCAATTAACCATTCTTGTGGAATTTATTATGCTTGTTTATTGTCTTGCTGGAAATACACTTGTGGCTAAGTTTCCAACCTGCAGAGCAATTCATTATGGCTAAAATATCCTGGTAGGCCTCTGGTAAAGTCATATGCCGATACCTTAAAGAAGGACCCAGACCAGTGGAAGAAAAAGCCCATAACAATCAAAGATCCCACCACCATATTTTACAGTAGGTACAGTGGGCAAAAAAGTATTTAGTCACCACCAATTGAGCAATTCTCCCACTAAAAAAAGATAAGAGCCTGTAATTTCATCATAGGTACACTTCAACTATGACTGACAAAATGAGAAAAAAAATCCAGAAAATCACATTGTCGGATTTTAATTAAATTTATTTGCCAATTATGTGGGAAAATAAGTATTTGTCACTACAACAAGCAAGATTTCTGCCTCACAGACCTCCTATCTTCTCTTAAGAGAGTAGATGTCCTAACCGACTTGCCAAAACTATAGTTTGTTAACAAGAAATTTGTGGAGTGGTTGAAAAACGAATTTTAATGACTCCAACCTAAGTGTATGTAAACTTCCGACTTCAACTGTACAACTAATGTCAAATATGCTGTGTCCGTAAAATGTATAAAGGTTTAGAACATTTGTTAAAAATCACAGTACAGTTGTAAAATATATGGCAGCTAGAAATCAAAACTGGATGGTCTTCAGAGATAGATGCGAGGGGTTGAGAGTGGCTGAAGGATGGGACTAAAACAAACAAAAGATAACTAATGTATAAAATATACTGTCCATGAAATGTGTGTAGAACGTATAAACTGGAAGTAGAAGCCTAAGCGTTGTCCATTAGTTTAATCCAATTAGGGGAGGGGTGGTAGGGTTAGTGGAAAATAATAAAGAAAAATAATAAATATATATCATTTTTAAATAACACATGTACACCACCGTTCAAAAGTTTGGAGTCACTTAGAAATGTCCTTGTTTTGAAAGAAAATCACATTTTTTATCCATTAAAATAACATCAAATTGATCAGAAATACAGTACTCAGAATTGTCAGAAACAAATTACTTTCTTCTGAAACAAGTCAGTCTATTCTTGTTCTGAAAAATGAAGGCTATTCCATGCGAGAAATTGCCAAGAAACTGAAGATCCCGTGCAACGTGGTGTACTCCCTTCACAGAACAGCGCAAACTGGCTCTAACCAGAATATAAAGAGGAGTGGGAGGCCCCGGGGCACATCTGAGCAAGAAGACAAGTACATTAGAGTGTCTAGTTTGAGAAACAGACGTCTCACATGTCCTCAACTGGCAGCTTAATTACATAGTACCCGCAAAACATGGCTTTTTCTTTGCAACTTTCTTTGTCTAGAAGGCCAGCATCCCGGAGTCGTCTCTTCACTGTTGACGTTGAGACTGGTGTTAATGGACAAAAAATGTGCTTTTCTTTCAAAAACAAGGACATTTCTAAGTGACCCAAAACTTTTGAACAGTAGTGTATAAATTTACTAAAATAAATATATGGCACATTGGAAATGATACAGACAATTACATTGATAGAAGCCACAATCTATCTGCAAAATTAAAGTTACGGTTGCCATGACATCACTCACAAACCCATCTTCCCGTCTTAAGTCAGGTTCATCATACACAAACACACAAACACACACACACACACACCCGCTTCTCCTCTCCTTGATCCGCTCCCCACCGCAGCCTTCCCACAATCCCCCAAGGGTTCAACCTATGACCCGAGAGAGGTGTATTCTGGGTAACGTTGTTTTCATAACTCCTACCACCCTGGTTCTGCAAACACACAGGACCACAGAACATATCCGCTCCCCACCGCAGCCTTCCCACAATCCCCCAAGGGTTCAACCTATGACCCGAGAGAGGTGTATTCTGGGTAATGTTGTTTTCATAACTCCTACCACCCTGGTTCTGCAAACACACAGGACCACAGAACATATGCACCGCATTACACACACA
>NW_019944013.1:94779-96768 GCF_002910315.2 Salvelinus sp. IW2-2015 | reverse complement strand
TACATTAACAACCCCAGACAAAATCACTAGTGTACATTAACAACCCCAGACAAAATCTCCACAACCCCCTCTCTCTCTCCTTCTGTGACGGAGAGCTGCAATGAAAACAACTGGTTATGACAGGTACACCAGTCTCTGTGGTGCCTTGGTTTAAAATGACATGTTTGGGTGAAATGCACAAAGACATTATCATCACCTCYCCAAACACAGTGCAATCTCAGCCCTGAGCCCTGTAGCTTACTGCGGTGATCTGGTCTGGACGCTACGGTGTTAAGGCGTTATCATGGTGTTATCCAGGTGGGTAAATCAACACTGTTTAGCCTGATTGAACTGTCGACGTGGTGCGGTGGAGCCGACCTTGCTGCCGTGGTGCCGATGGGAACAGCAAGGCTGTTTAGAGACGGGGTTGAGCCTCCTCTCCCCTGTCTGGTCTGTCGCTAGCATGCCCAGGTATTACATCCTAACCAGCAGACTCCTGTTTCACCAGAAAGCTATCACATTTCATAACACAGAAAAATAACACTTTAGCAGGGGGGTCAGGTGGGGAAATGGCACCTCTAAATGAGGGTTAAGGCCGTATCATTGTCTTCTCTGGCGGAGGCACGGCCCGCCTCAAATAATTCTGCTGACCTTCAGTGGCATGCGGCTGGTTCGACATGGAGGGGTTAGCTGGCGGGGAGACGATCCTTTTCACACAGTCAGTTCAGCCCATTCCCCTCAAAATGGCTTTTTCTTCTCCCAGACAATCATCTGATACGGCGGCTGAATGAAATCCTAGATTACATAAGAGAGAGRTCCTCTCCTCTCCAGATAAGGGCTGTGTCTCCGGCACACGGAGCCGCTGCTGCTCTCCTCTCTTTTTCCTCTCATCTCTCTCTTCTCTCCTCCGTGGACATTATCTGCTCTTCTATTTTTTTTTGAGCACTTGATTTGAAACGTCAGTTGGCAGCAGCCAGTGTAGATGAATATGTAAATGTCAGTAAGCTGTTTTAGTGATAGTAGATGCACTGTATTGCAGTATAATACTTTAGGGAGATGGACATTTTCTATGTAGCCCACCTCATTTCACAGGTACAGAATGATGTAATGTTCTGTTCTTCATTGATTTATCCCTCTATGCCTAATGCGTCTTCTTTCATATTTCACCCGTAATACAAGGGACATCATCCAAATAAATATTCCCCCTTTGTAGCAGACATGGAATTGAACTAAGTATTAAATAAAGAATGATATCCATTATACATTTGAGGAGGAAAAATAAWGTACACAAGGGAAATAATAATATTTCCCTTGTGTACATGCACTATGTGAGAGAGGAGAGAAGACTTGATATTGATCTTGGGTTTCATTAGGTGAAAATGCCTCCCCTGGTGTAAAACAGCAACCTTTCAAGACGGATCTGAATCTGAGTAAAACCTAAAAGAGGGACATTTGTGGAAATATATACTCCACCTGAGATATTCATCAAAGAAGGACATAGAATGTAAATGAATTGGCTCCTGCAATGGAATCACCGTAATAGATTCAGCTAGGAGCATCCGGCAGAACAGAGTGTGTTGACAGACTGATGGAGCTTAATCAAACACACACACACACAAGCACGGACAACCACCACGCATGGACACACACACACACACACACACACACACACCAACACAAACACACACACACAGCCGTTTAACAGTGTGAAGAGAGGGGGACAGACAGGGTCTAGGGAGAACGCTAGGAGTGGGGTTCGTCTCAATCTGCTAGGACCAATGGTGGCCCTAGCCCAGAGACACGGAGCAGAGCGCCACACTGTGGTGTGGAGGTGGCATGATAATGACCACAAACATATTTGAATAATAATACTATACAGTGAAAGGTGAACAGCATACACTGTACACATGTGGAAAATAGATACACTTTGAAATATATTCCATGGCTTTTTTATGCTTTCACAAAATCAAAGAATATGTAAATTGCACAATCTTGGTGTTTTTAATTATC
>NW_019944013.1:91032-94754 GCF_002910315.2 Salvelinus sp. IW2-2015 | reverse complement strand
GATCTGGTACGCTTGTTTATTATGGTTTTTTTTTCATTACCAAGTTATGGATATTTCTTGATAACATAGCTTATCGAAATTATACTGCTAGCAGAACAGAACGGACCTCTATGTTCTTGCAATCCCCCTATCTTTCTCTCTCTCTCTCGCCGCTTCTCATCTCTCTCTCCTCCTCTCTCTCTCTTCTCCATCTCTCTCTCTCTCTCTCTCTCCTCTCTCTCGAAATTCTCCTCTTCTTCTCTCTTCTTCTATTTCTCTTCTCTTCCTCTCTTCTCTCTGCGGTCTCTCTCATCTCGTCTATCGTATCATCTTGCTTAGTCAGACCAGAAAACAGAACCGAGGGACTGACTGGAGGGCTGAATATACGCTGGGTTTAAGAATGCAGTAGATGCTAAACCTGGAACGAAGGAGCCTGATGCTTTGGTCTCATATTCCCCCTAGATCTTACTCTGTGCAAAATATAAATATATTGAGTTGCTGGAAAGGACAGAAGAAACGTAGAATTCACATAAAATCCATCAGGAATGGAAATGGGCTCTAAGTCCTTTGCCCACTCCACCACGCATCCCCCCCCTACCTTCCCCAAACATTCACTTCCTTCTCGCGCTCCCCTTCACGTCTTCACCCGCCATGTCTTTTGCTTTAATTAATGTTAATAATAATCTTACAAAGTGAAAATGAAGAATATAACAAGTAGATTATCATTAGATTAAAGAAAGCCATCCAGTCCTGGGATGATTGACTGAAGGCTCGAGATCTACCCACTGCCCAATAGGAGTGGCGCGCTCTCGCCGCGCCGACACGCCGCCACGTCGCAAATCGACAACTGCCATCTGCGCTGCGCGCGCTGCCCCCCCCCCCCCCCCCCCCCCCCCGCCTCCCCCTCGTTCGGCACCTGCTCCTGCCAATCTTCGACCCCACCTACACCCCACAAACACTCTCACTCGCGGCCATTCATCCTTCTACCTCTCACCTCGCCAACCAGCACCGCACCACCTACACCATTCTTCACCACACCCACTCCCTCGCGTCTCTTGCGCCAGCCGCCCAGCGCCCTGCAGTCCTCGCTCTCGCCCCACTCCTCTAGTGCGCTCTTGCGTGACTTACACCCCGCGCACTCACTCTCCCTACATTCACACACATCTCTGCAACAGACCCTCCTCCTCCACTGCCACCAGACGCTCCTCCTCTGGTATCACCTGCTCGCTCCTTCGCGCCGCCACCCCCACTACACCGAGGAGGAAAGCCAGGTCTTGTCAGATGGTTGTTGACTTATTAAACATTAAAGAAGGAAATAGTGCCGAACAGGCAGCAACGGCGGTTCAATACCACATTGTTTATCAATTAGTACGCTCCTCCCCCTCCCGGCGCCTACTTCCTGCTTCATCACACCCGCGACGCACTCTCACCGCTCACCCCTTAGAATGCCTTTTTATTGTTCAACTGAGGGCACTGCAGCACTTCAGCAAGTTCACCCAAAACAACAATCTGCAATGGATTTAAAAAAATATTGAAAGATTTTGAAGAGGTGACCTGCACATATATTTAAAGTCTACAAACAATTACAACTTGGCGCATCTTTAAGCACAGGATCTGACTTTGTTTGCTGGGAATACAATTGCCAAAGTACAGCCATCGTTTCAGAACACGTGGCACTTTCCCACAATGTTCCCTGTCTCACATAAGCTTAAGGTTCACTCTGCAACTCTCCGTGTTCAAACGCCTAAATCTACAGCTTGGAAACTTAAAGAACCCCCTTCCTGATTACGGAACGTTGAGTCAACAAAACTCTCCAAGTTATTTAGTGTCATCTCGGAATACTATATCTGTTGGCGTAGGTTGGACATTTTACATAAGTTTCCCTGTTGACAGATCCTCTACTAATTCATTGTTAAAAGCCACAAAGGAATGCTGGGTGCTCTTAATGCCCGCCCCCCCCCCCCCACCCCCCCCTGACAAACCCGGGGCAACGGCAGATGCACATTCCAAGACCGCCAAATGCCCACATGCTTACCTGTCGCCATGGATGATCTTATGGCCCATTGTGTTGGGGGGAAATCGTTTATCTGCTGCGTGCAAGCACATCAGCCTCCCTCGCATCTGTAATGTCACCAGTACGAAGGCTCACTTAAAGTGCGATTCAGTTTCTGTCGACATGGATTTTCAATCGACTTTCTAGTTTTGGGAAGCGAAGAGGAATATATGAGTGTGAACTCTTGTGTTTACACTGTTAGCCAGTTCTTGTTATATAGTTTCCTCTTATTATCCCCTTTTGTGTCCTCCTATGTGTGTTTTGACAATTCCTCAAGCAAGTGTCCTGGAGGTCTGTACTGTATCAATTATCTGAAAGAGAGACCCTTAATGAAGGGATGTTCCCTGAGTAGGAGTTACGTAATTTGATCATTGTATCTAACAGAAGATCAAAGGAAGCTTCGGAAGAATACTTTATGAAAACTATAATCAAAGCTTTAAAATCATACTACTATAAAAACGACAATAGAGCACTGAAACATGAAAAGATTCCAAACAGGCTATATTATAGTCCTACAAACATAACCGACAATAACCATCTGAAATGAGCCCAGAGCCATCTGTGGCCCCTGGAGTGGACTGACTGTTAGAGGAGGCAGAAGGCAGCAGTGGAGCACCACAGAGACTGTAGTAGAGACTGCAGTAGAGACTGTAGTAGAGACTGCAGTAGAGACTGCAGTAGAGACTGTAGTAGAGACTGCAGTAAAGACTGTAGTAGAGACTGCAGTAGAGACTGCAGTAGAGGCTGTAGTAGAGACTGTAGTAGAGACTGTAGTAGAGACTGCAGTAAAGACTGTAGTAGAGACTGCAGTAGAGACTCTAGTAGAGACTGTAGTAGAGACTGTAGTAGAGACTGCAGTAGAGACTGCAGTAGAGACTGTATTAGAGACTGTAGTAGAGGTAGAGACTGTAGTAGAGGTAGAGACTGTAGTAGAGACTGCAGTAGAGACTGTATTAGAGACTGTAGTAGAGACTGCGGTAGAGACTGCAGTAGAGACTGCGGTAGAGACTGTGGTAGAGACTGCAGTAGAGACTGCAGTAAAGACTGTAGTTGAGACTGTAGTAGAGACTGCAGTAGAGACTGTAGTAGAGACTGCAGTAGAGACTGTATTAGAGACTGTAGTAGAGATTGTAGTAGAGACTGTAGTTGAGACTGTAGTAGAGACTGCAGTAGAGACTGTAGTAGAGGTAGAGACTGTAGCAGAGGTAGAGACTGTAGTAGAGGTATATACTGTAGTAGAGACTGTAGTAGAGGTAGATACTGTAGTAGAGACTGCAGTAGAGACTGTATTAGAGACTGCAGTAGAGACTGTAGTAGAGACTGTAGTGGAGCCTGCTGTAGAGACTGTAGTAGAGACTGTAGTAGAGACTGCAGTAGAGGCTGTAGTAGAGACTGCAGTAGAAACGGTAGTAGAGACTGTAGTGGAGACTGCTGTAGAGACTGTAGTAGAGACTGTAGTAGAGACTGTAGTAGAGACTGTAGTAGAGACTGTAGTAGAGACTGCAGTAGAGACTGTAGTAGAGACTGTAGTAGAGACTGTAGCTAGAGACTGTAGTAGAGACTGCAGTAGACTGCATTAGAGACTGTAGTAGAGACTGCAGTAGACTGTAGTAGAGACTGCAGCAGAGACTGTAGTAGAGACGGTAGTGGAGACTGTAGCAGAGACTGCAGTAGAGACTGGTAGAGACTG
>NW_019944013.1:78291-90803 GCF_002910315.2 Salvelinus sp. IW2-2015 | reverse complement strand
CTAATTGGCCAAGCAAACATCCCCAGTTTGACATACTGTCACTAATTTGCAAGCAACATCAGTTTGAATAAGCTTGTCACTCATTGGCAAGCAACATCAGTTTGAATAACTGTTGCAACTAATTTGGCCAAGCAACATCAGTTTTGAATAACTGTCACTAATTGGCCAAGCAACATCAGTTTTGAATAACTGTCCACTAATCTGCCAAGGACAACATCAGTTTGAATAACTGTCACTAATTGTCAAGCAACATCCAAGTTTGAATAACTGTCACTAATCGGCCAAGCAACATCAGTTTGAATATTGTCTTGGTCAACAACATCCTGAATACTGACAGGCCAGCAACATCAGTTTTGAATAACTGCTCACTAATGCAGCACACGTTTAATACTGCTAATTGGCCATCAAGTTTGAAAAGATGTCACTCAATTTTCACAGCAACATCCGATTTTGAATAACATGTCACTAATTGGCCAAGCAACATCATTTGATAACTGTACTAATTGGTTCAAGCAACATCAGTTTGAATAACCTGTATAATTGGCCAAGCAACATCAGTTTATGAACATAATTGCGCGTCATGGTAACTCACTAATTTGCCAAGCAACATCAGTTTGAATAACTGTCACTAATTTTGGCCAAGGCAACATCAGTTTGATTCGTCTTGGCAACAATCTTGAAAGCTGTCACAATCTGTCCAAGCAACATCAGTTTTGAGAATAAGCTGTCACTAGATTGGCCAAGCAACTCAGTTTGAATAACTGTCACTAATTGGTCAGCAACATCATTTGAATAACTTTGTCCACTACATTGGCCCAAGGCGTCCCTGCATCACTGGTGGGGGAACATCATGTTTAACTTTACCTGGTTCGATCTTTCTGTTCTCTCTAACTGTCTGTTCATCTGTCGTTTCTGTCCCCTCTTCTCGTATCTGTTCATCTGTCTGTTTCCTGTCTCTATCAATTCAATTCAATTACAATTCAATTCAAGGGCCTTTAATTGGCATGGGAAACATGTGTTAACATTGCCAAAGGCAAGTGAGGTAGATATCATTGTCTGTTTCCTGTTCTCCTATTGCTGTCTGTTCATGTGTCTGTTTTCCTGTCCCCTTCTCTCATCTGTACATCTGGTCTGTTTCCTGTCCCACTCTCTCTATCTGTTCATAGGCTGTCTGTTCTCTGTCTCTATCTCTGTCTGTTCATCTGTCTGTTTCCTGTCCACTCTCTCTGATCTTTGTTCATCTGTCTGTTTCCTGGTCCCTCTATCTCTATCTGTTCATTCTTGTCTGTTTCCTGTCCCCTCTCTCTTATCTGTTCATCTGTTGTTTTCCTGTCCCTCCTCTCTATCTCTCCATCTGTCTGTTTTCCTGATCCCTCTCTCTATCATCTCAATCTGGTTGTTTCCTGTCCCTCTCTCTATCTTGTCAACTTGTCTGTTTCCTGTCGCCCTCTCTCGATCTCTCCATCTGGTCTCGTTTCCTGTCTTCTCTTCTATCTGTCCCATCGTGTCTGTTTTCCTGTCCCCTTCTCTATTTCATCTGTCTGTTTCCTGTCCTCTCTCTCTATCTGTCCCGATCTGTCTGTTTCCTGTCCCCTCTCTTATCTCTCCTCTGTCTGTTTCCTGTCCTTCTCTCTCCTATCTGTCCATCTGTCTGTTTCTGTCCGCCTCTTCTATCTCTCCCATCTGTCTGTTTCCTGTCCTCTCTCTCCTATCTGTCCATCTGTCTGTTTCCCTGTCCCCTCTCTCTATTGTCCATCTTCTGTTGTCCTGTCCTTCACTCTCTTATCTCTCTCATCTGTTGTTTCCCTGTCCCCTCTCTTATCTGTTCATCTTCTGTCTGTTTCCTGTCCTTATCAATTCAATTCAATTCAATTTCAATTCAGACGTTCAATCTGTCTGTTTCTGTACTCTCTTCTATCTGTTCCATATGTTGTTTCCCTGTTCCTCTCTCTCTATCTGTCCATCTGTCTGTTGTCTGTCCTCCTCTCGTCTATCTGTCAAACAAAAAAAAAAAAAAAACATAGTCTGTTTCTGTCTCTATTCAATTCAATTCAATTCAATTCATTCAAGTTCATCTGGTCCTCGTTTCCTGTACTCTCTCTCTATCTGTCCATATGTCTGTTTCTGTCCCCTTCCTCTATGTGTGTTCATCTGTCTGTTTTCCTGTCGCCTCTCTCTATCTGTTCCATCTGTCTGTTTCCCTGTCTCTCTCTCTATTCTGTCCATATGTTCTGTTTCGCTAGTCCCCTCTCTCTGTCTGGTTCATCTGTCTGTTTCCTGTCCCCTCTCTCTATCTGTTCAATCTGTCTGGTTTCCTGTGTCCTTCTATATCAATTCAATTCAATTTCATTCAATTCAAGTTTCATCTGTCTGTTCCTGACTCTCTCTCTATCTGTCCATCTGTCTGTTTCCTGTCGCGTCCAGAGTGTGGTGTGACGTCACGCGTGTAAGATGTCAGATAGTTTGACTGCTGGAACGGATTCTTAGCAGTGAAACGAAGCTTAACACACTTCCCTGGTTTATAGGTACGAAGAGGAATGAACAGATAGATGACGGAAGTGGAGCTAGCAATTCATGTACATTATAGTGAAGTGTGTGTGTTTTGTGTGTTGCGTTGCGTGCGTGCGTGTGTGTGTGTGTGCGCGGTGTGTGTGTTGGCGTGTGTGTGTTTGCGTGTGTGTGTTTGCGTTGTGTGTGTGTGTGTTGTGTGTGTGTGCCCTGTAGGGAGAGCGGCCTGGCCATATCCAGTCATACTGACCTCCACAGTGACCTACAATAACAGGTGCCAGCTGATCCGAAAACGTGCAGAAACCACACACACCTACCTGCACTAAAAGCCAGTGAGAGAGAGACCAACAGAGAGTAAGAGATGGGGGGTAGAGATTCAAGGTGTGATTTGACGTTTTTCAGCAGGTCCCATGCACGTCCACATTTGTTTTTTTAAGTGCTCAGAGTTGGGATGAGACTGTGGTCTACAGAGCAACAGGAGATCAGAGCTGGGATTTGAATCCCTGGGTCTATGGAGCAGGAGACTAGAGCTGGGGATTGAACCGCGGTTATGGAGGCTAGGAACCTCAGAGCTGGGATTGCAACCCTGTGGGCTACGGAACAGGAGATCAGAGCTGGGATTGAACCCTGCGTTCTACGGAAGCAGGACCTTCAGAGCTGGGATTAACCTGTGGGCTACGGAACAGACGATCAGAGCTGGGATTGAAACCCATGCGGTCTATGGAGCAGGAGATCAGAGCTGGGGATTGAACCCGCGGTCCATGGAGCAGGACCTCAGAGCTGGGATTTGAAACCTGGTGGTCCTACGGAGCAGGAGATCAGAGCTGGGATTGAAGCCGTGGTCTATGGAGCAGACCTCTAGCAGGGTAATTGAACCCTGTGGTCCTACGGAGCAGGACCTCAGAGCTGGGATTGGAACCCCACCGGTCTATGGAGAAGTGACCTCAGAGCTGGGATTGAACCCTGTGGTCTACGGAGCAGGAGATCAGAGCTGGGATTGTAACCCTGTGGTCTTATGAGGAGGACTCTCAGGATTGAGCCTGCCGTCTACGGTAGGCAGGACCTCATAGCTGGGCATTGAAACCCACGGTCTATGGAGCAGGACCTTCAGAGCTGGGATTGAACCCTGTGGTCTTACGGAGCAGGACCTCAAGATTGAGCCTGTGGTCTAATCGGAGCAGGACCTCATAGCTGGGATGGAACCCTGTGGTCTACGGAGCAGGACTGATAGCTGGGATTTGAACCCTGTGGTCTACGAGAGCAGGACCCTAATAGCTGATTGAAGCCCTGTGGTTCTATGGAGCAGGGTCTCAGATTGAGCCTGCGGTCCTGCGGGGCAGGACCTTATAAGCTGGGAATTGAACCCTGTGGTCTACGGAGCAAGGAAGAATCAGCAGCTGGGATTGAACCCCTGTCCTATGGAGCAGGACCTCATAGCTGGGATTGAACCTGTGGTCTATGGAGAGGGAGCATAGAGTTGGGAAATTGAACCCCGTGGTCTATGGAGCAGGAAATTCAGAGCTGGAATTGGAACCCGCGGTCTATTGGAGTAGGACCTCATAGCTGGGATTGAACCCTGCGTTCTAGCGGAGCAGGAGATCAGAGCTGGGATTTGAACCCTGTGGCTACGGAGCAGGAGATCAGAGCTGGATTGAACCGCCGTGGTCTATGGAGGCAGGACCTCAGATTGAACTGCGGTCTATGGAGGCAGGACATTATAGCTGGGATTGAACCTGTGGTCTAACGGAGCAGGAGATCAGAGCTGGGATTTGAACCCTGTGGTTACGGAGCAGGAGAATCAGAGCTGGGATTGAAACCCCGTGGTCCTATGGAGCCAGGACCTCATAGCTGGATTGAACCTGTGGGTCTTGGAGCAAGGAGATCAGAGTGGGATTGAACCGCCGCGTGTTATGGAGGCCAGGCATCAGAGCTGGGATTGACCCGCGGTCTATGGAGTTAGGACCTCATAGCTGGGTTGAACCCTGCGTTCTAAACGGAGCAGGAGATCAGAGCTAGGATTGAACCCTGTGGTCTACGGAGCAGGAGATTCAGAGCTGGGATTGAACCCGTGGTCTATAGGAGCAGGGCCTCAGATTGAACCTGCGGTCTATGGAGCAGGAACCTCAGAGACTGGATTGAACCTGTGGTCTACGGAGCAGGATAAGAGCTAGGTTGGAACCCCATGGTCTTATGGAGCACGGAGATCAGAGCTGGGATTGAGCCCGCGGTCTTATGGAGCAGGACTACATAGCTGGGATTGAACCTGTGGTCTACGGAGGCAGGACCTCAGAGTTGAGCCTGTGGGTTACGGAGAGGACGCTCATAGCTGGGATTTGCAACCCTGTGGGGCTACGAGCCGGAGATCAATGCTTAGACCGCTGCATCCATCCTTCCACAACGAGTTGGCAACGAGAGTCTTCTAATGGCTAAACTGAACCCAGGAGAGATTCTCTGTTTTAAAATGACTCAAACCTCAACCCTTAACCAGTTGGAATCAATGCCTGCACTTAACCGTAGAGTTGTTTCTGTGAGCCTAAATCTTCTGGAGCTCTGCTGGAAGCTGTGTGCCCAAATAAGGGACGTCGGGAGATGGAGGAGTGTACTGGTTTATCTAAGGATGTCAAGAACATGACGTGAGCCTGTGATATCTGGTTGGATAAAGAGAGAGGTGAGAGATGTTCTTGGGGAGACAGAGAGATGTTTGGGAGACAGAGAGATGTGTTGAGGAGACAGAGAGATGTGTGAGGAGACAGAGAGATGTGTGAGGAGACAGAGAGTGTGTGGAGGAGACAGAGATATGTGTGAGGAGACAGAGAGATGTTGTGGGGAGACAGAGAGATGTCTTGGGGAGACAGAGAGATGTGTGAGGAGACAGAGAGATGTTTGGGGAGACAGAGAGATGTGTGAGGAAGAGAGATGTCTTGGGGAGCAGAGAGTGTGTGGGGAGACAGAGAGATGTGTGAGGAGACAGAGAGATGTGTGAGGAGACAAGAGAATGTGTGAGGAGACAGAGAGATGTGTAGGGAGACAGAGAGATGTGTGAGGAGACAGAAGAGATTGTGAGGAGACAGAGAGGTGTGTGAGGAGACAGAGAGGATGTGTGAGGGAGACAGAGAGATGTTGTGGGGAGACAGAGAGATGGTGTTGAGGAGACAGAGAGGATGTCTTGGGGAGACAGAGAGATTGTGGGGAGACAGAGAGATGTCTTGGGGAGACAGAGAGATGTGTGAGGAGAGAGAGTTGTCTTGGGAGACAGAGAGATGGTGTGAGGAGACAGAGAGATTTTGGGGAGACAGAGAGATGTGTGGGGAGACAGAGAGAGGTTGTGAGGAGACAGAGAGATGTGTGAGGAGACAGAGAAGATGTGTGGGGAGACAGAGAGATGTGTGAGGAGACAGAGAGATGTGTGGGAGACAGAGAGATGTGTGAGGAGACAAGAGAGATGTGTGGGGAGAAGAGAGATGTGTGAGGAACAGAGAGATGTCTTGGGGACGACAGAGAGATGTGTGAGGAGACAGAGAGATGTGTGAGGAGACAGAGAGATGTGTGAGAGACAGAGAGATGTGTGGGGAGACAGAGAGATGTGTGAGGAGACAGAGAGATGTCTTGGGGAGACAGAGAGATGTGTGAGGAGACAGAGAGATGTCTGGGGAGACAGAGAGATGTTGAGGAGACAGAGGATGTGTGGGAGAGACAGAAGGATGTGGGGAGACAGAGAGATGTGTGAGGAGACACGAGATGGTGAGGAGACAGAGGATGTGTGAGGAGACAGAGATGATGTGTGAGGAGACAGAGAGATGTGTGAGGAGACAGAGAGATGTGTGGGAGACAGAGAGATGTCTGTGGGGAGAACGAGAGATGTGTGGGAGACAGAGAGAGTTGTGAGGAGAAGAGAGATGTGTGAGGAGACAGAAGAGACGTGTGGGGAGACAGAGAGATGTGTGTGGGGAGACCCAGAGAGATGTGTGAGGAGACAGAGAGATGTGTGAGGAGACAGGAGAGAGATGTGTGAGGAGAAGAGAGATGTGGGAGACAGAGAGACGTGTGGGGAGACAGAGAGATGTGGTGGCGGAGACAGAGAGATGTGTAAGGAGACAGAGGATGGTGTTGAGGAGACAGAGAGTGTTGAGGAGACGAGAGACGTGGTGGGGAGACAGAGAGATGTGTGGGGAGACGAGAGATGTGTGGAGGAGAAGAGAGATGTGTGAGGAACAGAGAGATGTGTGAGGAGACAGAGAGATGTGTGAGGAGACAGAGAGACGTGTGGGGGAGACAAGAGAGAGTCTTGGGGAGACAGAGAGATGTGTGGGGAGACAGAGAGACGTGTGGGGAGACAGAGAGACGTGTGGGGAGACAGAGAGACGTGTGAGGAGCAGAGAGGATTGTGTGAGGAGACAGAAGAGATGTGTGAGGAGACAGAGAACAAAGTTTTCAACCTTCTGTGTGAATCTTAAGAGCTGTAATTCCTGTCTGTCGTCTGTGTGACCAATGAGAGAATGTCTGATGAATTAAGGAGAGGAGAAGCTCTCTCCTCTTAGACAGCAGAGTGAGAGAGAGGGGGAGGAGAGGAAGAAGAGCAGGGGAAAGAGAGAGAGTGAGGTAGAGCACAGGGAATTGAGAGAGAGGAAGTGAGAGAAGGAGAGAGAGAGGTAGAGCATAGGGAATTGAGAGAGAGGGAAGTGAGAGAGAGAGAGAGAGAGAGAGAGAGAAGAGAAAGAGAGGTAGAGCATAGGGAATTGAGAGAGAGGAAGTGAGAGAGAGAGAGAGAGAGAGAGAGAGAGAGAGAGGGTAGAGCATAGGAAATGAAGGAGAGAGGAAGTGAGAGAGAGAGAGAGAGAGAGAGAGAGAGAGAGAGAGAGAGAGAGAGAGAGAGAGAGAGAGAAGAGAGAGAGAGAGAAGAGAGGAGGTAGAGCATAGGGAATTGAGAGAGAGGAGTAAGAGAGAGCGAGAGGTTGAGCTTAAACCACACCAAAGCAAAACTAGACACAATGGAACACAAAGCTTGTACGATCTCATCCTGGAATATACAAGGCCTGAGGTCATCCGCCTTTGGCCTAAAGAGCAGGAACCTGGAATTCAGGTAAATAACTGTAAATACAGACATTGTCATTCTGCAATAAACATGGTATAGAGGGGCTGGTAGTCCCATCCACCAAACTACCAGGTGTGAAACAGGGAAGGGACTCAGGGGTCCCTTTGCGCGTGTGTGTGTGTGTGTTTGCGTGTGTGTTTGTGAAACAGGGAAGGGACTCAGGGGGTATGCTAATTTGGTATAGAGCAGACCTAACCCACTCTATTAAATTAGTCGAAACGGGAACATTTTACATCTGGCTAGAAATTAATGAGGAAATGATCTCAACAGAGTAAAATGTCCTCCTGTGTGCTACCTACATCCCCCCACTAGAATCCTCATACTTTAACGATGACAGCTTCTCCATCATAGAGGGGGAGATCAATCATTTCCAGGCCCAGGGACATGTACTAGTCTGTGGAGACCTAAATGCCAGAACRGGARAYGAACCTGAKACCCTCAGCACACAGGGGGACAAACACCTACCTGGAGGTGACAGCATTCCCTCCCCCATATGCCCCCRTAGACTCAACTACGACAACATCACCAACAAAAACGGGTCACAACTCCTGGAGCTCTGTCAGACGCTGGGTATGTACATAGTCAATGGTAGGKTTCGAGGYMACTCCTATGGTAGGTACAKCTATAGCTCATCTCTTGGCAGTAGTACTGTAGACTACTTTATCACTGACCTCAACCCAGAGTCTCTCAGAGCGTTCACAGTCAGCCCACTGACACCCRTATCAGARCACAGCAAAATCACAGTCTACTAGAACAGAGCAATACTTAATCATGAGGCATCAAAGCCAAAGGAACTGAGTAATATTAGATGGAATGAAAGTAGTGTAGAAACCTACCAAGAAACAATTAGAACAACAACAAACTCAATCCCTTTTAGACAACTTCTTGGACTAAACAGTTTAGACTCAGTGAGTATAGCCCTGCTGTTGAGAGGGGCCAAATTACTGTGACAATCTTACGAGCACATTCCCAAACAATGCAAAGTTAAAAAGTTGTTAAAAATTGCAAACAAAAATAGAAAATACTATCACAATAAATAACAATAACGAGGCTATAGAAAAGGAGTACCGGTACCAAGTTAATGCGCTGGGGTACCAGGTGGTGGAGTTGAGGTAATATGAACTAAAACACCCATACACGTATTATTTACAAACCAACAGAGATTCACTACCTGGTGACTCGACTCACTACCTACCTGATGACTCGACTCACTACCTACCTGTGATCGATTCCTACCTAGCTGATGACTAGCTGAGACTTCGAATCGCCTACCTACGCTGGTGTCGACTTCACTAGGCTTGATGATCGACTCTTCTAGTGATGGTCGACTCACTATACCCTGATATCGACATACCTACTGATGCCTCATATCACTGATGACTCTTCTCCTGCCTACTTGCATGATCGACTCCCTACCTACCTGTGATCGACTCACTACCTACCTGATGATGACTCACTACCTACCTGATGACTCGACTCACTAGCCTACTGATGACTCGACTCACTACCTACCTGATGACTCGACTCCTACCATACTGATGATCGACTCCTAACCTGATGAGTCGCCGCTCCCTACCTGATGAGTCGACTCACTACACTACCTGATGAGTCGACTCGACTACCTACCTGATGACGACTCACTATCTACCTGATGAGACTCACTACCTACCTTGAATGATGCTCCTACCTACCTGATGAGTCGACTCACTACCTACGTGACTGAGTCACTCCTACCTACTGATGACTCGACTCACTACCTACCTGATGAGTCGACTCACTACCTACCTGATGACTCGACTCTCCTACCTACCTGTGAGTCAACTCACTACCTACCTGATGAGTGACTCACTACCTACCTGATGAGTCGACTCCTACCTACCTGATGAGTCGACTCCTACCTACTGATGAGTCACTCACTATCCCGCCCACACATCGAATATATCTCTATGAATACCAATCTTTGTTTGAATCCATAATCAGCCACAACAGATGCCTGTTCCAAATGCACTGTACTATAAAGAGAGGCTACAGCAGTGTGTGTGTGTGTGTGTGTGGTGTGTGTCTGTGTGTGTTGTTGTGTGTGTTGTGTGTGGTGTGTGTGTGTGTGTGTGTTGTGTGTGTGTGTGTGTGCGTGTGTGCGGTGCGTGCGTGCGTGTGTGTGTGTTGCGTGTGTGTTTGTGTTTGGCGTTGTTGTGTTGTGGTGGGCGGGCCCAGGAGTCAATTGCTTGTCATTGACCCCAGTCTAGCAGCTGTGAATGTGAGTCACAATGACGTTATTACAGTAGGTAGAGAAAACAGCAGAGCACAAGTACTACACACTTAACCCTTCRTACAGATTCACTTAACCCTTCCTACAGATTCACTTAACCCTTCCTACAGATTCACTTAACCCTTCCTACAGATTCACTTGGGGGAAATGGGAAATCTGAGGTTGGTCGAAACCATTCAGATTTTTTTTTTTTGAGGACACCCTCTTTTCAATGGGTTTCATTGGGAATCCAGATTTCTAAGGGACCTTCCTGCAGTTCCTATCGCTTCCACTGAATGTCAACAGTCTTTAGAAATTGGTTGAGGTTTTTGCTTTGAGAAATGAAGAAGTAGCCATGTTCAGAATGAGGCTCGAGTGAAGTGTACTGTTTGTTAGAGGCGTGTGACCAGAAAGCATGCTACACATTGTTTTCCTCCGTTATTGAACACAGATCATCCCGTCTTCAATTTTATCGATTGTTTACGTTAAATAATACCTAAAGTTGTATTACAAAACTACTTTGAAATGTTTGGACAAAGCTTACAGGTAACTTTTGAGATATTTTGTAGTCACGTTGTGCAAGTTGGAACCAGTGTTTTTCTGGATCAAACGCGCCAAATAAATGGACATTTTGGATATATATCGACGGAATTAATCGAACAAAAGGACCATTTGTGATGTTTATGGGACATATTGGAGTGCCAACAGAAGAAGCTCGTCAAAGGTAAGGCATGAATTATATCTTTATTTCTGTGTTTTGTGTCACGCCGAGAGGGTTGTAATATGATGGTCATTGATTGTTTGCTGGGGTGCTATCCTCAGATAATAGCATTGTTTGCTTTCGCCTTAAAGCATTTTTGAAATCTGACACGTTGGCTGGATTCACAACAAGTGTAGCGTTAATTTGATATATTGAATGTGTGATTTCATGAAAGTTACATTTTTATAGTAATTTATTTGAATTTGGCGCTCTGCATTTTCACTGGCTGTTGGCCAGGTGAGACGCTAGCATCCCACATATCCCAGGGTAGGGGGCAGCATTCGGAATTTTGGATGAAAAGCATGCCCAAATTAAACTGCCTGCTACTCGGGCCTAGAAGATATGATATGCATATAACTGGTGGATTTGGATAGAAAACACTCTAAAGTTTCCAAAACTGTTAAAATAGTGTCTGTGAGTATAACAGAACTGATTTGGCAGGCGAAAACCTGGGAAAAATCCATTCAGGAAGTATTTTTTGGGGGGGTTTTGTAGTTTTCTATTCAATGTCAWTGRKYWWMRCATCGACTTAGGACTCAAATTGCAGTTCCTATGCCTTCCACTAGATGTCAACAGTCTTTAGAAATCGTTTCAGGCCTGTATTCTGAAAAATGAGAAAGTAAGAGCAGTCTGAATGAGTGGACCCTAAAGTGTCACAGAGCTTTTTGATGCGCACGACCGAGAGAGTACCTTTCTTGTTTACCTTTTATATTGATGACGTTATTGTCCGGTTGAAATATTATTGATTATTTAGGCTAAAAACAACCTGAGGATTGAATATAAACATCGTTTGACATGTTTCTGTGAACTTTACGGATGCAATTTAGATTTTTTGTCTGCCTGTTTTGACTGCGTTTGAGCCTGTGYATTACTGAAGAAAATTAGCAAACAAAACTGAGGTTTTTGGATATAAAGAGACTRTATCGAACAAAAGGAACATTTATTGAGTAAATGGTGTGAATGTCTGCTGAGTGCAACCATATGAAGATCATCAAAGGTAAGGGATTAATTGTATCTCTATTTCTGACTTGTGTAACTCTTCTACTTGGCTGGTTACTGTTTGTAATGATTTGTCTGCTGGGCTATGTTCTCAAATAATCGTAAGGTATGCTTTCGCCGTAAAGCATTTTWAAAATCTGACAACTTGGTTGGATTCACAAGAAGTTAATCTTTAAACCTATGTAAAATATGTTTTGTTTTCTGAATTTTTATAATGAGAATTTCTGTATTTGAATTTGGCACCCAGCCGTTTCACTGGCTGTTGAAGAGGTGGGACGCTAATGTCTCACGTACCCAAGAGAGGTTAATCACGAAACAAACACCACTGTCTTTCTTTATCACAGAGAGTTCTTTCTTCTTGTCCACGCGAAGGACCACACTGGCTGAATGGATGGGACAGCATATGCGGAGAGAGCCATGATTCTGTAAAAACAGAGTATGTTACAGTCCCTGATGTCTCTGTGTAAGGAGATCCTCGCCCTGAGCTTGTCGGCTTTATTGTCCAGGGACTGAACGTTAGTGAGTAATATACTCTGAAGCAGTGGATGGTTTGCACGCCGCCTGAGTCTGACTAAGGCCCCACTCCTACCTCTTCTCTGGCATCAGCATTTTAGTGCAAGAGGGATGATAAGAGCCTCGGGAAGTTCAAACAAAGGATCCAGGTCAGGGAATTGTCTTTCCGGCTGTAAGTAGAAATATTAAATAAACGTTCTGAACAAATAGAAACAACACACAGTTGGCCATGAAACACAGCACTGGGCCCATGAAACACAGCACTGGGCCCATGAAACACAGCACTGGGCCCATGAAACACAGCACTGGGCCCATGAAACACCATGAATCACGAGTGGGCCTGAAACAGCCTGGCAATGCAACGGCACTGGGCCATGCACAGGCATGGGCCC
>NW_019944013.1:76431-77826 GCF_002910315.2 Salvelinus sp. IW2-2015 | reverse complement strand
GGCCCATGAAACACAGCACTGGGCCCATGAAACACAGCACTGGGCCCATGAAACACAGCACTGGGCCCATGAAACACAGCACTGGGCCAATGAAACACAGCACTGGGCCAATGAAACACAGCACTGGGAAATGAAACACAGGAGCTAGAAACAGAGCGACCGTGTCCATTGGTGCTATCTTGTCCACATCAGATCTATTTCAACAGTATTGATTTTTGCCTGGTCTCATGTGGTTCTGCCTACGGACACTGAGACTGCCTCAGAAATGGCACCCTATTTCCTATATAGTAAATTTGGGCACTGGTCAAAAGTTTCGCACTATTTAAAAATATATATATTTTACCTTTATTCAACCAGGTAGGCCAGTTGAGAATAAGTTCTCATTTACAACTGCGACCTGGCCAACTGAACTTAAATAAATGATCTGTAATAACGATCTGATCGCAGTATCCAAAATACACTGAGTATACTAAACACTAGGATATTGAACCGCCTTCAGTTCATTGTGGCATGGACTCTACAGCCTCAGTTCTTCGGGCATGGACTCTACAGCCTCAGTTCGTCGGGGCATGGACTCTACAGACTCAGTTCGTCAGGGCATGGACTCTACAGCCTCAGTTCGTCGGGGCATGGACTCTACAGCCTCAGTTCGTCAGGGCATGGACTCTACAGCCTCAGTTCGTCGGGGCATGGACTCTACAGACTCAGTTCGTCGGGGCACGGACTCTACATGGTTCCACAGGGACGCTGGCCCATGTTGACTCCAATGCTTCCCACAGTCGTGTCAAGTTGGCTGGATGTCGATTGGGTGGTGGACCGTTCTTGATACACACGGGAAACTGTAAAGTGTGAAAAACCAAACCAGCGCACTTGGCACCTACTACCCAAAAGAACTTCAATCTTTTCCCAATCTTCTTTAACCTGTCTCCTGCCCTTCATCAACACTGATTGAAGTGGATTTAACAAGTGACATCAATAAGGGATCATAGCTTTCACCTGGATTCAACTGGTCAGTCTATGTCATGTTTTGTATATTCAGTGTACAACATTGCAACTGAGTGCTAGATTAAGCTAAATCCATGTTATCTAATACTGAGTCTATCAGAGGGCTAGATTAAGCTAATAACATTTAATCTAATACTGAGTCTATCAGGGGGGTAGATTAAGCTAATAACATGTGATCTAATACTGACCCTAGAAACAGACATTCATATTTAATGGAATCTGACCATAGAAGAAGACATAAAGATGTAATAGAATCTAACTATAGAAGAAGACTTTCATATTTAATAGAATCTGACCATAGAAGAAGACATTAATATTTAATAGAAGCTGACCATAGAAGAAGGCATTCAGATGTGATGGAATCTGACCCTAGAAGAAGACATAAAGATG
>NW_019944013.1:66596-75070 GCF_002910315.2 Salvelinus sp. IW2-2015 | reverse complement strand
ACACACACACACAATCATTAATGTAAATTGAAGTCTGTTGTCGTGGGGGAACACACTGGCCCCCAAGTCCCACGAGGCTATGGACTGTTGCTATGGTGATATATCATATCTGTCATAGCATTCATTTCTATAGTGGTAATTCTGTTCTGACTGACACCCGTCCACCTATCCATTTGTGTACCTAATCTATTCACATATCCATGAAATAAATACTGTACTTCCCAAATATGTAAGATACACGACAATAAAATCAGACAGAGGGCATTATGGCACAGTGTATCTACTGTGGAAGTCGGAAGTTAACATACACTTAGGTTGGAGTCATTAAAACTCGTTTTTCAACCACTCCACAAATTTCTTGTTTACAAACTATAGTTTTGGCAAGTCGGTTAGGACATCTACTTTGTTCATGACACAATACATTTTTCCAACAATTGTTTACAGACAGATTATTTCACTGTATCACAATTCCAGTGGGTCAGAAGTGTACATACACTAAATTGACTTTGCCTTTAAACAGCTTGGAATATTCTAGAAAATTATGTCATGGCTTTAGAAGCTTCTGATAGGCTAATTGATATCATTTGAGTCAGTTGGAGGTGTACCTGTGGATGTATTTCAAGGCCTACCTTCAAACTCAGTGCCTCTTTGCTTGACATCATGGGAAAATCTAAAGAAATCAGCCAAGACCCCAGAAAAYAAATGGTAGACCTCAACAAGTCTGGTTTATCCTTGGAAGCAATTTCCAAACGCCTGAAGTTACCACGTTCATCTGTACAAACAATAGTACGTAAGTATAAACACCATGGAACCACGTAGCCGTCATACCGCTCAGGAAGGAGACACGTTCTGTCTCCTAGAGATGAACGTACTTTGGTGCGAAAAGTCCAAATCAATCCCAGAACAACAGCAAAGGACCTTGTGAAGATGCTTGAGGAAACAAAAGTACAAAAGTATCTGTATCAACAGTAAAACGAGTATCGACATAACCTGAAAGGCCGCTCAGCAAGGAAGAAGCCACTGCTCCAAAACCACCATAAAAAAAGCCAGACTACGGTTTGCAACTGTACATGGGGACAAATATCGTAATTTTTGTCCTCCGGTCTGATGAAAGAAAAATAGAACTGTTTGGCCATAATGGCCATCTGGATGCTTGGAAGCGGAAGAACACCATCCCAACTATGAAGCACGGGGGTGGCAGCATCATGTTGTCGGGGTACTTTGCTGCAGGACGGACTGGTGCACTTCACAAAATAGATGGCATCATGAGGGAGGAAAATTATGTGGCAGGTAGCCTAGTGGTTAGAGCATTGGACTAGTAACCAAAAGGTTGCAATATCGAATCCCTGAGCTGTTAAGGTAAAAATCCTATAGAACATTTGTGGGCAGAACTGAAAAAGCGTGTTTGAGCAAGGAGGCCTACAAACTTGACTCAGTTACTCCAGCTCTGTCAGGAGGAATGGGCCAAAATTCACCCAACTTATTATGGGAAGTTTGTGGAAGGCTACCTGAAACTTTTAACCCAAGTTATACAATTTAAAGGCAATGCTACCAAATACTAATTGAGTGTATGTAAACTTCTGACCCACTGGGAATGTGATGAAAYAAATAAAAGCTGAAATAAATCATTCTCTCTYRTATTATTCTGACATTTCACATTCTTACAATAAAGTGGTGATCCTAACTGACCGAAAACAAGGAATTTTAACTTGGATTAAATGTCAGGAATTGTGAAAAACTGAGTTGAAATGTATTTGGCTAAGGTGTATGTAAACTTCCGACTTCAGCTGTATGTGTTCTCTTCCCCATTAAAGATATACTTCTCCTTAATGCAACCGCTGTGTCAGATTTCAAATAAAGCTTTACAGCGGAAGCGCACCATGGAATAATCTGAGTAAGACACAAAAACAAGCCATACAGATACCCGCCATGTTYTTGAGTCAACAGAAGTCAGAAATAGCATTATAAATATTCACTTACCTTTGATGATCTTCATCAGAATACACTCTCCAGGAATCCCAGTTCCACAATAAATGTTTCTTTTGTTCGATAAAGTCCATAATTTTTGTCCAAATACCTGCTTTTTGTTCGCGCGTTTAGTTCACAAATCCAAATTCACAAGGCGCGAGCACTAGGTCCAGACGAAAAGTCCAAAAAGTTTATTTACAGTTCGTAGAAACATGTCAAACGATGTATAGAATCATTCTTTAGGATGTTTTTATCATAAATCTTCAATAATGTTTCAACCAATTACTTTGTCTTTAGAAATGAAAAGGAACAGAGCTCGCTCTCACGGCCGCATGCGTGACTTAGCTCATGGCATTCTGCCAGACCCCTGACTCAAACAGCTCTTATTCGCTCCCCCTTCACAGTAGAAGCCTGAAACAAGGTTCTAAAGACTGTTGACATCTAGTGGAAGCCTTAGGAAGTGCAATCGGACCAAATATACACTGTATCTTGGATAGGCAAAGACTTGAAAACCTACAAACCTCAGATTTCCCACTTCCTGGTTGGATTTCTTCTCAGCTTTTTGCCTGCCATATGAGTTCTGTAAAACTCACAAAAATCATTCAAACAGTTTTAGAAACTTCAGAGTGTTCTCTATCCAAATCTACTAATAAAATGCATATCTTAGCTTCTGGGCCTGAGTAGCAGAGATTTAACTCTGAGCATGCTTTTCATCCGAACGTGAAAATAGCGCCCCCAGCCATAAAGGAGTTTTTAAAGCTAGTCAGAGTATTATGGCAGATTGTATCTATGTGTTCTCTCCCCCATTAAAAATAGTCAGGATTTATGACAGACTGTATCTATGTGTTCTCTCCCCCATTAAAGCTAGTCAGAGTATTATGACAGACTGTATCTATGTGTTCTCTCCCCCATTAAAGCTAGTCAGAGAATTATGACAGACTGTATATATGTGTTCTCTCCCCCATTAAAGCTAGCCAGAGGTTTATGACAGACTGTATCTATGTGTTCTCTCCCCCATTAAAGCTAGTCAGAGAAGCAGAAGGAGAACTGTAGTGAAAACAGTAATTTAGTATAATTTAGAGCTCCCTGGATCGTACCCACTCTGTTAGTCTAACATACTCATTACAGTGTGTGCGTGTGTGTGTGTGTGTGTGTGTGTGTGTGTGTGTGTGTGTGTGTGTGTGTGTGTGTGTGTGTGTGTGTGTGTGTGTGTGTGTGTGTGTGTGTGTGCTGACTGTCTGTATGTGTGTCCCACTAGTGTGTATCTCACAGGTGTGGTCTACATGCCTGCTTGTGTTTGTACGTCTCACTGTTTCCAGTCTCTCTGTATTCCTACTAACAGTCCACTCAGAAATAATGACAGCTGTTTTCTACCACTCATGTACCTGCTGTCTCTGAGTTTAACAGCTGTTTATAAACTATCATGTACCTGCTGTCTCTGAGTGTAACAGCTGTTTATAACTATCATGTACCTGCTGTCTCTGAGTGTAACAGCTGTTTATAAACTCTCATGTACCGCTGTCTCTGAGTTTAACAGCTGTTTATAATCCTCATGACCTGCTGTCTCTGATTTAACAGCTGTTTAAAACTCTCATGTACCTGCTGTCTCTGAGTTAACAGCTGTTTATAACTATCATGTACCGCTGTCTCTGAGTTTAACGCTGTTTATAACTATCATGTACCTGCTGTCTCTGAGTTAACAGCTTGTTTACTAACCTCTCATGTACCTGCTGTTCTGAGTGTATCAGCTGTTTCATAAATCTCATGTACCCGCTGTCTCTGAGTTTAACAGCTGTTTATAAACTCTCATGTACCTGCTGTCTCTGAGTTTAACAGCTGTTTATAAACTCTCATGTACCTGCTGTCTCTGAGTTTAACAGCTGTTTATAACCTATCATGTACCCGCTGTCTCTGAGTTTAACAGCTGTTATAAAACTACATGTACCTGCTGTCTGAGTTTAACAGCTGTGTTCTACCTCTCATGTACCTGCTGTCTCTGAGTTTAACAGCTGTTTATAACTCTATTGTACCTGCTGTCCTCTGAGTTTAACAGCTGTTTTCTACCTCTATGTACCTGCTGTCTCTGAGTGTATCAGCTGTTTTCACCTCTCATGTACCTGCTGTCTCTGAGTTATCAGCTGTTTTCTACCTCATGTACCTGCTGTCTCTGAGTTTACAGCTGTTTATAAACTCTCATGTACCGCGTCTCTGAGTTTAACAGCTGTTATAACTCTCATGTACCTGCTGTCTCTGAGCGTAACAGCTGTTTATAAACTCTCATGTACTGCTGTCTCTGAGTTTAACAGCTGTTCTACTCTCATGTACCTGCTGTCTCTGAGTTAACAGCTGTGTTCTACCTTCATGTACCTGCTGTCTCTGAGTTTAACAGCTGTGTTCACCTCTCATGTACCTGCTGTCTCTGAGTTTAACAGCTGTTTATAAACTCTCATGTACCTGCTGTCTCTGAGTTTAACAGCTTGTGATCTATCTCATGTACCTGCTGTCTCTGAGTTTAACAGCTGTGATCTACCTCTCATGTACCTGCTGTCTCTGAGTTTAACAGCTGTGATCTACCTCTCATGTACCTGCTGTCTTGAGTGCAATTCCATGTCAAGGGCCAAAATAAGCCCGGAAGAAGGGAAGGATTGATGGATGGATGGTTAAATAAATGGAGAGAGTGATGATGGATGGATGGATGGAGAGATGGAGAGATTGATTATTGAAAAAAGAGATTGATGATTAATGATGGAGGGAGCAGTGGTTCAGCCAATTAGGACTGAGAGGTGGAGAGAGAGAGATAGACAGAAAAATAAGGAGAGAAAGAAAGAAAGAGAGAGAAAACAGTGCTCACAGACAAAGTCAGGAGAGGAGAGAGACTGGGTCAGAGTAGTATAACGACGAGAAGGGAGAGAAATAGAGGAGGGAGAGAGAGAGGAGGGAGAGGAGAGGAGGAGAGGAAAGGGAGGAGAGAGGAGAGAGAGAGGCGAGAGAGCGAGAGAGAGGAGAGAGAAAGTGATAGAGTAGAGGGAAGGGAGAGAGGCGAGGGAGGAGAAGGAGGAGAGAGAGAGGGAGGAGAGAGATGAGAGGGAGAAGAGAGGGAGGAGAGAGATGAGAGGAGAAGAGAGGAGGAGAGAGAAGTGATAGGAGTAAGAGGAGGGAGAGAGGTGAGGGAGGAGAAGAGGAGAGGGAGAAGAGAGGGAGGAGAAGATGAGATGGAGAGGAGGGAGGAGAAGATGAGAGGAGAAGAGAGGAGGAGAAGGAGAGAGAAGAAGAGACAGGGAGAGGGAGAGAGGAGCAGAGAGGATAGGACGGAGAGGGGAGAGAGGAGAGAGAGAGTAGAGAGAAGAGGAGGATAGGAGGAGAGAGGATATGGAGGAGAGGGAGAGAGAAGAGAGAAGGAGAGTGAGAGGAGGGGAGGCAAGAGAGAAGAGAGACAGAGAGGCGAGAGACAAGAGAAAGAGAGGAGAGAGAGAGAGAGGTATGGGAGAGAGAGAGGAGAGGGAGGAGAGTGAGGAGAGAGAGGAGAGAGAGAGGAGAAAGAGGAGAGGGAGGATAGAGAGGAGAGGGAGGAGAGAGAGAGGAGAAAGAAAAGCAAAAGAGAAAGGAGAGAGAAAAGAGAGAGGAGAGAGAGAGGGAGGAGAAAGAGTGTATCTGCTATTTTCTACTCCTACTACTACCAGCTGTATTAGTACCAGCTGTAGTAGTCAGAGGGCTAGGATGACTATCTCTTACAATGACTCTTTCATTCTTTCTTTCTTTCGCCTGGATTTCTCTCTGGACGGACGGAAACAATATTGAGAGAGAGAGAGAGAGAGAGAGAGAGAGAGTGAGAGAAAGAGTGAGAGAAAGAGAGAGAGCGTGTGAGCGTGAGAGAGGAGAGAAAGAGAGAGAAGGGATGGGGAGAACATCGAAATATGGCCAAAGAGGACAAATAAGCCAATATTTGATACAGCATGTTTCATTACAGCTGAGTGGATAGATGTAGAAATTATATTCCTTCCTTCAATCTCTTCTTCTCTCTAAATTGGGTCGTGTTCAGTCGACACCGTACAGGAGAAACCTTTTGAAACCGACCATTAGTTACTACTAGGGGTGTATTCATTAGTGAACAGGAGAAACCTTTTGAAACAGACCATTAGTTACTACCAGGGATGTATTCATTAGTGAACAGGAGAAACCTTTTGAAACAGACCATTAGTTTCTTCCAGGGATGTATTCATTAGTGAACAGGAGAAACCTTTTGAAACAGACCATTAGTTACTACTAGGGGTGTATTCATTGGTGAACAGGAGAAACATTCAATAAAAACTACAGGTTACAATTTCCCCAAAAATGTGCATTTCAACACCATAAATATTTTTACATTTAATCAAAACTAATGCAATTCTCATTTAAAAAAAATTCAACATTATACTCCTAAAATGCCCAAGCGGCACCAGGCAATCAGAGGTACCTCGAGAGCTAACCAAACCTGTTGTTATACGCTAACCAAACCTGTTGTTATACTTTAACAATGAAAATAGGTAGGTCGGAAGCTCGTGTAGCAGAACTTCGTAAACGAAAAGGCAGTCATTACTGGGGTGTCCCCATATCATAACCTCATAGGCAGGTAATCTAGTGGTTAGAGCATTAGTAACCAAAAGATGGCTAGATCAAATCCCCGAGCTGACAAGGTAAAAGTCTTTCATTCTGCCCCTGAACAAGGCAGTAACCCACTGTTCCTTGGTAGGCCATCATTGTAAATAAGAATTTGTTCTTAAAACTGACTTGCCTAGTTAACCTCTCTTGGCTAGGGGGCAGTATTTTGACATCTGGATGAAAAGCGTGCCCAAATTAAACTGCCTGTTACTCAGGCCCAGAAGCTAGGATATGCATATCATTTGGATAGAAAACACTCTAAAGTTGCTAAAACTGTTAAAATAATGTCTATGAGTATAACATAACTGATTTGGCAGGCGAAACCCCGAGGACAAACCATCCAGGGATTTTTTTTTTTTAGGTCATATGATTTTCCAATGCATTTCTATGGGATACCCTAATTTTCAGGAACCTGGTTGCAGTTCCTATGGCTTCCACTAGATGTCAACAGTCTTTCGAAATTGTTCTATGTTTTTCTTTTGAGAAATGAAGAAGTAGTCCTATTCATTGTAAGTGTCCCTCCAGGTGGACTCTACTGTTTTGATGCGCGTGAACCGGAGCTCAACGTTGTTTTTATCCGGTATTAGAAACAGTTTATTCCGTCTGAAATTTTATTGATTATTTACGTTTTAGAGTACCTGAGGTTGGATTAGGACTTTTTTTTGAAATGTTTGGACCAAGTTTACAGGTAAATTATTAGATACTTTGTAGTCGTGTTGGGCGAGTTGAAACCGATGTATTTCTGAATCAAACGCTGCAAATAAATTGACATTTTTGGGACATAAAGAAGGACCTTATCGAACAAAAGGACCATTTGTGATGTTTCTGGGACCTTTTGGAGCGCCAACAGAAGAAGGTCTTCAAAGGTAAGGCATTTATTATATCGCTATTTCTGACTTTTGTCGCGCATATATACAGTGGGGAGAACAAGTATTTGATACACTGCCGATTTTGCAGGTTTTCCTACTTACAAAGCATGTAGAGGTCTGTAATTTTTATCATAGGTACACTTCAACTATGAGAGACGGAATCTAAAACAAAAATCCAGAAAATCACATTGTATGATTTTTAAGTAATTAATTTGCATTTTTTAGACAAAATACAAGGATTAATTATTTATATACAGCAAATTCTCTGGAAAACACAGAAACTGAAAACACCACCAACCTGGAACTGAGTGAGTAATGTTAGTCTGAAAACTATATCTTATTCCAAAAGCCAAGAAGAATAATACATGAACATTACCTTATATAGGACTGGAATAGTAACATAACTCTGCCAAGCTTGATACAATTCAATCTAGCACTTAAAGTGTCAAAGTTGAAGTGTCCAAGCCCATTAGCCCAAACGAATGGCAGGAGGTCGAATAGTCTACCCCAACCAATGGAGAGGCCTTGAGAAGCTGCCTCCCGCTGTTCAGAGGTATTAAATTAACAGTACCGCTGTCATTGTAAAGAAATGATTAAGGCAAGAAAAGATCACAAAAATGAAGTCCCAGAGAGAGAGAGAAAGAAGGTGAGGAGGGCAGAGAGAGAGAGAAAGAGGGGAGGACAGAGAGAGAGAAGAAAGGGAGACAGAGAGAGCAAGAAAGAGGGTCGAGAAAGAGAGAGAGAGAGAGAGAGAGAGAGAGAGAGGAGAGAGAGAGAGACGGGAGAGAGAGAGGAGAGAAGAGAGAGAAGAGAGAAGGGAGGACAGAGAGGAGGGAGAGAAGGAGAGGAAGAGGGGAGGACAGAGAGAGAAAAAAAGGAGAACAGAGAGGAGAAAGAGAAAAGAGAGAAATAGGGAGGACAGAGAGAGAGAGAAGAAGGGGAGGGACAGAGAGAGAGAAAGAGGCGAGAACAGAGAAGAAGAAAGATGGCGAGACAGAG
>NW_019944013.1:56446-61052 GCF_002910315.2 Salvelinus sp. IW2-2015 | reverse complement strand
GCATTTTATGCATGACATAAGTATTTGATACATCAGAAAAGCAGAACTAATATTTGGTACGAAACTTTGTTTGCAATTACAGAAGATCATACGTTCCTGTAGTTCTTGACTAGGTTTGCACACACTGCAGGCAGGGATTTGGCCCACTCCTCCCTACAGATCTTCTCCAGATCCTTCAGGTTTCGGGGCTGTCGCTGTGGCAATACGGACGTTCAGCTCCCTCCAAAGATTTTTATTGGGTTCAGGTCTGGAGACTGGCTAGGCCACTCCAGGACCTTGAGTGCTTCTTACGGAGGCCACTCCTTAGTTTGCCCATGCGCTTTGTGCTTCGTGTCGTTGTCATGCTGGAAGACCCAGCCACGACCCATCTTCAATGCTCTTACTGAGGGAGGAGGTTGTTGGCCAAGATCTCGCGATACATGGCCCCATCCATCCTCCCCTCAATACGGTGCAGTCGTCCTGTCCCCTTTGCAAGAAAAGCATCCCAAAGAATGATCTTTCCACCTTCATGCTTCACGGTTGGATGGTGTTCTTTGGGGTTGTACTCATACTTCTTCTTCCTCCAAACACGGTGAGTGGAGTTAGACCAAAAGCTCTATTTTTGTCTCTCAGACACATGACCTTCTCCCATTCTCCTCTGGATTCATCAGCAATGGTCATTGAAACTTCAGACAGGCCTGGACATGCACTGGCTTAAGCAGGGGGACCTTGCTGCGCTGCAGGATTTTAATCCATGACGGCGTAGCTGTGTTACTAATTGTTTTCTTTGAGACTGTGGTCCCAGCTCTCTTCAGGTCATTGACCAGGTCCTGCCGTGTAGTTCGGGCTGATCCCTCACCTTCCTCATGAGTCATTGATGCGCCCCACGAGGTGAAATAGAGAGAGAGAGAGAGAGCGAGGGGAGGACAGAGAGAGAGAAAGAGGGGAGGACAGAGAGAGAGAGAGAGAGGGGAGGACAGAGAGAGAGAGAGAGAGCGAGTAAAGAGGAGAGGACCACATTTTCTGAACCCCTCCCCTCTTCTACCTCTGACTGATAAGTCCTTTATTGAGTGTAGTTTCTATGATATGTGAATGTCCTTCCTCTCTCTCTGAAGGTGAGCGTATTAACTGTAAGTCTCTGTGGATAGAAGCGTCTGCTAAATGACTCGGAGGTCAACGTAAACAGAGCATTATTGAACTTTTGTCTCGAGGCCTGAGATCGATACAGCTGCTGTGTCAGTAATGTAGGTCAGCTGTGACAAACTGTCAACGTGTACACTGATCAACATGGACACAAACGGATGTGCGCGCACACACACACACACACACTGATCAGCCATGTTTGCTTACTGACCCATAGAGTACATGCACGGACACACACACACACACACACACACACACACACACACACACACACACAGAATAACACGCTAAGATTTTTCACTCAGTTCTTTCAACACTGGACCTTTCCTTTTCTGTCTCTGTGAGATGACAAAATGACAGACTCAGTTCAACATGAACTGTTAGTTCTCCTATCCTGATGCCCTGGTCAGTCCCTGCACCAGGGGTTTAAACTTCCTCTACTACATACAGGAGGCCAGCCCTGCACCAGGGATTTCAAACTTAATCTACCACATACAGGAGGCCAGCCCTGCACCAGGGATTTAAACTTAATCTACCACATACAGGAGGTATGTAATACCTCTGTCTGTTAGGTTTATGTCCTCTTGTTTGTATATTTCTGTTTTTTTATTTGTTTTGTTAATTTTTAAATACAAATAGCACCCAAGCTAACATGCTAGCTACTTCCAGATACAAATGAGAGAACATCTCACTGAACATTATAACCCCAGAGCTGGTTAGACTGTTTTCATGGTATCCAGAATGTTGCTGGCTGTGCTGCTGGCAACAGTTTAATTACACTTTATTTACCAACGTTTACTGACACCGGCCATATTCAGCGGATGTTGAGCGCTCGTAAATTCATCAGTTGTTCTGCGCTCTGACACACTCAGACGAGAGTGCTCTGAAATCGGAGTAGATGGCCAGACTYAATTGACGAACGCACCCGAAATGGTTACCTGCATAGTGGAGTATTTTGTTAAGACATGTACCTAGCTAGCTAGCTAAACAATGAACCAATCACAACTCACGATGTTACTACGCTGCAGTTGTTGCAATGACATTCTATTGAGCAACACTGGGGTCCCACAAGGGTGCGTGCTCAGCCCCCTCCTGTACTCCCTGTTCACCCACAAGGGTGTGTGCCTAACCACTAGGCTACCTGCTCTAACCACTAGGCTACCTGCTCTAACCACTAGGCACCTGCTCTAACCCACTAGGCTACCTGCTCTAACCACCAGGCTACCTGCTCCAACCACGGAGGCACCTGCTCTAACCACCAGGCTAACTGCTCTAACCACAGGTACCTGCTCAACAACCTAGCCTCTCTAACATAGGCTACCTGCTCTAACACTAGACTACCTGTCTTACACTAGGTACCTGCTCTAAAACCACTAGGCTACCTGCTCTAACCACTAGCTTACCTGCTCCAACCACTAGGCTACCTGCTCTAACCACTAGGCTTACCTGCTCACACACTAGGCTACCTGCTCTAACCACTAGGCTACCTGCTCTTAACCACATAGGCTACCTGCTCTAACCACTAGGCTACTGCTCTAACCACTAGGCTAACCTGTCTGAACACCATAGAGCTACTGGCTCTAACCACTAGGCTACCTGCTCTAACCACTAGGCTACCTGCTAACCACTAGGTACCTGTCTAACACTAGGCCGCCCCAAATGAGATGGACCTACTTGTCACATCCTCCCATCGCCATCCCATCGGCTGGTTGTCAGGGCAACATATTGGTGAGTCGCAGTAAGCGTGGCGACCAGATGCCTGTCAATCTAAGTCCCATGACGGCATGTGGATGACAGGGAGGTGACCCTGTCGAACTTCGGAAATACAACACATCAGGGGGAGAGAGAATATTGGGGAGAGGAGAGAATACTGGGGAAGGAGAGAATACTGGGGGAGAGGAGAGAATACTGGGGAGAGGGGAGACTACTGGGGAGAGGTGAGAATATTGGGGAGAAGGGAGACAACTGGGGGAGAGGAGATGAGAGACTACTGGGAAGAGGAGAGACAACTGGGAGAGGAGAGAGCAGAGAAAAGAAGAGAGAAGAGAGACTAGAGGGGGAGAGGAGAGACTACTAGGAGAGGAGACTACTGGAGAGAGAGCAGAATACTGAGGGAGAGGAGAGACCACAGGAGGAGAGGAGAGAGAAACTAGCTGGGGAGAGAGAGACGTCTGGGGAGAGGAGGACTTCTTGGGGAGAGGAGAGACCACTGGGGAGAGGAGAGGAGAGACATCTGGGGGAGAGGAGAGATGGGAGATGGACGGAGCGAGGAAGAGAAACAGGATTTGAATAGGAGAAGAGAGAAGAGGAACACAGCACACACACACACACACACACACACCACACACACACACATACACACACACACACACACCACACACACAACACAACACACACACACACACACACACACACACCCACACACACACACACACCACACACACACACACACACCACACACACACACACACACACACACACACACACACACACAACACACAACACACACCACAACACACACACACACACAGCATTCACATGCCGCATAGGTAATGTAATCATGGTTCAGTAACACATTACGTCATTAGACAAGACACACTGACGATTCACTAATTAGAGCTAATGAATGACGCACACGAATGAATGCAACTGATTTAATTTGATTTCTACTCCTGTGTGTGTGTGGTGTGTGTGTGTGTGTGTGTGTGTGGTGTGGTGTGTGTGTGTGTGTGTGTTGTGTGTGTGTGTGTGTGTGTGTGTGTGGTGTGTGTGTGTGTTGTGTGTGTGTGGTGTTGTGTGTGGTGTTGGAGGAGAGAGAGAGGTAGACAGGGCTCAGACAGACAGTGGTAATAAACAGCATGTCCATTAGTATCAGACGATAATCTAATCTGACACTGTAATCGACACTGGAGATGAGATTAAACCCCTAGCCTAACCATCACACACGGAACCAAGGATCGCCAACCTGAACAAAGCATTTACACAAATACTATTGTTGCTAATCCAAATGACACAGCTCCTACTCCTAGCTAAAAGGCTTCATGTAAGTCATTCTGGCATCAACCAAGCTAGCAGATGAGCAATCTATTAACTTCACAGGGTAGGGGCACTATTTCACTTCCGTATGAAAAGCGTGCCAACAAGTATACTGCCTGCTACTAGGCCAGAAGCTTAGATATGCATATATATTGGGAGATTTGGATAGAAAACACTCTATAAGTTTCCAAACTGTTAGAATAATGTCTGTGAGTATACAAACTGATTTGGCAGGCAAAAACTGAGAAAAATCCATCCAGACGTGGATTGTTTTATGTTATGTATTTCTATTGAATGCCATTACAGTATCATTGACTTAGGACTCAAAATTGCAGTTCCATGATTGCCCCACTAGATGTCAACAGTCTTTAGAAAGTGTTTCAGGCTTGTATTCTGAAAAATAGGAGTAAACCACTCTGAATGAGTAGACCTGCAGTGTTCCAGAGCT
>NW_019944013.1:31166-52920 GCF_002910315.2 Salvelinus sp. IW2-2015 | reverse complement strand
TCACCCCCCTCCTGTACTCCCTGTTCACCCACAAGGTGTGTGCTCAGCCCCTCCTGTACTCCCTGTTCACCCACAGGGTGTGTGCTCAGCCCCCTCCTGTCTCCGTGGCATGCACGCCTCGTAACTCAAATCATCAAGTTTGTAGACTGACAGACAAGTAGACGACTACAACAGTCGGTAGCCATCCTCTCTGTTCTCCTTCAGTCCGTCCTCTGCTCTCTCCCTTCGATCCCTGCTCTGTCTCTCCCTTCATCCCTCCTCTGTCTCCTTCTCCCTGTCATCCTCATCTTCTGTCTCTCCTTCATCTCCTCCTCTTATCTCCCTTCATCTCCTCTGTCTCTCCCTTCATCCTCTTTCTGTCTCTTTTCATCCCTCTTCTTGTTAATCTCCTTTCATCGCCTCCTGCTCTCCCCTGATTCCCTCCTCGTCTCTCCCTTCATCACTCCTCTGTCTCTCCCTTCATCCCCCTTGTCGTTGCCTCATCCCCCATCGTTCTCCTTCATCCCTCTTCTCTCCCTTCATTCCCTCTTCTATCTCCCTTCATCCCCCTCTGTCTATCCCTTCATCCCCTTCTGTCTCTCCCTTCTCACCCTCTCTGTCTCTCACCTTCATCCTCTCTGGTCTTCCCTTCATTGCCCTCCTGCTGTTCTTCTCCTCATCGCCTCCTCTGTCTCTCCCTTCATCCCCTCCTCGGTCGCTCTCTCCTTGTATGCCTCTCTGTCTACTCCCATTCATTCCTCCTCTGTGATCTCCCTTAGCATCCTTCCGTCTGTCGCTCCCTTCATCCCTCCTCTTGTCTCTCCCTCGCTTGTCTGTCTTCATATCACTATCTCTCCCCATTTCCATGCTTCTGATGTTCTGTCTCCACTTCCTCTTCGATGTTCTTCACTGCATTAGACAGTCAAGACAGAACTTGTAATCTCACCTGACAGCCAGTCAATTCGATACCTGCCCTGCCTCCTTTTCTCTCTCTCACTGCTCACGGCTCTAAAGACCACTAGGCTCACCTGCTCGCTAGACCACCAGGCTACCTGCTCTACACATGCTAGCCTGCTCTAACCACTAGGCTACCTGCTCTAACACTAGGCTCTTCCAACCACTAGGCTACCTGCTCTAACCACTAGGCTACCTGCTCTAACCACTGAGGCTACCTGCTCAACCACTAGGCTAGCCTGCTCTAACCCACTAGGCTACCTGCTCTAAACCACAGGCTACCTGCTCTAACCACCAGCTACCTGCCTCCAACCACTAGGCTACTGCTCTAACCACCAGGCTACCTGCTCTACCACAGGTACCTGCTCTAACCAAGGCTACCTGCTCTAACCACTAGGCTACCTGCTCTAACCACTAGGCTACCTGCTAACACTAGGCTACCTGCTCTAACCACTAGGCTACCTGCTCTACCACTAGGCTACCTGCTCCAACCACTAGGCTACCTGCGCTAAGCCACTAGGCTACCTGCTCTAACACTAGGCTACCTGCTCTAACCCACTAGGCTACCTGCTCTAACCACTAGGCTACCTGGCTCTAACCACTAGGTCTAACCTGCTCTACCATAGCTACCTGCTTACCACTAGGCTACCTGCTCTAACCACTAGGCTACCTGCTCTAACCACTAGCTGCTAACACTAGTACCTGCCGCCCCAAATGAGATGGACCTACTTGTCACATCCTCCCATCGCCATCCCATCGGCTGGTTGTCAGGCAACATATTGGTGAGTCGCAGTAAGCGTGGCGACCAGATGCCTGTCAATCTAATGTCTCCATGACGGCATGTGGATGACAGGGAGGTGACCCTGTCTTGAACTTCGGAAATTACAACACATCAGGGGGGAGAGAGAATATTGGGGAGAGGAGAGAATACTGGGGAGAGGAGAGAATACTGGGGGAGAGGAGAGAATACTGGGGAGAGGGAGAACTACTGGGGGAGAGGTGAGAATATTGGGAGAAGGGAGACAACTGGGGAGAGGAGATGAGAGACTACTGGGGAAGAGGAGAGACAACTGGGGAGAGGAGAGAGCAGAGAAAAAGAGAGGAGAAGAGAGATCATGGGAGAGGAGAGACTACTGAGGAAGGAGAGACTACTGGAGAGAGGAGAGAATACTGAGGGAGAGGAGAGACCACAGGAGGAGAGGAGAGAGAAACTACTGGGGAGAGGAGAGACGTCTGGGGGAGAGGAGAGACTTCTTGGGAGAGGAGAGACCACTGGGGAGAGGAGAGAGAGACATTTGGGGGAGAGGAGAGATGGAGGAGTGGACGGAGCGAGGAAGAGAAACAGGAATTTGAATAGGAGAAGAGAGGAAGAGGAACCACACACACAACACACACACACACACCACACACCACACACATACCACACACACACACACCACACACACACAAACACACACACACCACACACAACACACACACACAACACACACACACCACACACACACACACCACACACACACACACACACACCACACACACACACACACACACACACACACACACACACACACACACACCACACACACACACACAGCATGCCACTGGCCGCATAGGTAATGTAATCATGGTGTCAGTAACACATTACGTCCATTAGACAGACACACTGACGATTCACTAATTAGAGCTAATGAATGACGCACACGAATGATGAACTGATTTAATTGATTTCTACTCCTGTGTGGGTTGTGTGTGTGTGTGTGTGTGTGTGTGTGTGTGTGGTGTGTGTGTGGTGTGTGTGTGTGTGTGTGTGTGTGTGTGTGTGTGTGTGTGTGTTGTGTGTGTGTGTTGTGTGTGGTGTGTGTGGTGTGTGTGTGTTTGGAGAGAGAGAGGGTAGACAGGGCTCAGCAGACAGTGGTAATAAACAAGCATGTCCATAGTATCAGACGATAATCTAATCTGACACTGTAATCTGACACTGGAGATGAGATTAAACCCCTAGCCTAACCATCACACACGGAACCAAGGGATCGCCAACCTGAACAAAGCATTTACACAAACTACTATTGTTGCTAATCCAAATGACACCCAGCTCCTACCTCCTAGCTAAAAGGCTTCATGAAAGTCATTCTGCATCAACCAAGCTAGCAGATGAGCAATCTATTAACTTCACTAGGTAGGGGGCACTATTTCACTTCCGTATGAAAAGCGTGCCCAAAGTATACTGCCTGCTACTAGGCCCAGAGCATAGATATGCATAATATTGGTAGATTTGGATAGAAACACTCTAAAGTTTCCAAACTGTTAGAATAATGTCTGTGAGTATAACAGAACTGATTTGGCAGGCAAAAACCTGAGAAAAATCCATCCAGGAGTGGGATTGTTTTATGTTTGTAGTTTTCTATTGAATGCCATTACAGTATCATTGACTTAGACTCAAATTGCAGTTCCTATGCTTCCACTAGATGTCAACAGTCTTTAGAAATTGTTTCAGGCTTGTATTCTGAAAAAATAGGAGTAAGACCACTCTGAATGAGTGGACCTGCAGTGTTCCAGAGCTTTTTCATGCGAAAATCTCTCTCTGGTTTTTCATGCGAGCAACCGAGAGTGCGCCTTTCTTGTTTACCTTTTATATTGACAACGTTATTGTCCGGTTGAAATATTATCGATTATTTAGGCTAAAAACAACCTGAGGATTGAATATAAACATCGTTTGAKATGTTTCTYRGAACATAACGGATACTATTTGGATTTTTCGTCTGCCTGTTGTGACTGCGTTTGAGCCTGTGGATTACTGAACAAAACATGCAAACAAAACTGAGGTTTTTGGATATAAAGAGGGACTTTATCGAACAAAACAAACATTTATTGAGTAAATGGGAGTCTTGTGATTGCAACCATATAAAGAGCATCACAGGTAAGTGATTACTTTTATCACTATTTCTGACTTGCGTAACTCCTCTACTTGGCTGGTAACTGTTTGTAATGATTTGTCTGCTGGGCGCTGTTCTCAGATAATCGCATGGTATGCTATCACCATAAAGCCTTTTTGAAATCTCACACCGGATTAACAAGAAGTTCATCTTTAAACAGATGTCTAACACTTATATGTTTTATGAATTTTTATATTTTTATATTTTTATATAATTTTTATTTTTAGTTTTTCTGTTTTTGAAATTGGCGCTCTGTTGTTGGCCAGGTGGGACGCTAGCGTACCCTAGTGAGGTTGACCTGTTGCTTACAACTTACACCTATCATATACCTTATACCTATCATATACCTTATACATATACCTTATACCTATCATATACCTTATACCTATCATATACCTTATACATATACCTTATACCTATCATATACCTTATACATATACCTTATACCTATCATATACCTATCATATACCTATCATATACCTATCATATACCTATCATATACCTATCATATACCTATCATATACAGTTGAAGTCGAAAGTTTACATACACTTAGGTTGGAGTCATTAAAAAAAATGTTTTTCAACCACTCCACAAATTTCTTGTTAACAAACTATAGTTTTGGCAAGTCGGTTAGGACATCTACTTTGTGCATGACACAAGTAATTTTTCCAACAATTGTTTACAGACAGATTATTTCATTTATAAGTCACTGTATCACAATACCAGTGGGTCAGAAGTTTACACACACTAAGTTGACTGTGCCTTTAAACAGCTTGGGAAATTCCAGAAAATGATGTCATGACTTTAGAAGCTCCTGATAGGCTAATTGACATCATTTGAGTCAATTGGAGGTGTACCTGTGGATATATTGCAAGGCCTACCTTCAAACTCAGTGGCTCGCTCGACACCATGAGAAAATCAAAAGAAATCAGCCAAGACATCAGAAAAAAAGTCTGGTTCATCCTTGGGAGCAATTTCCAAACSCCTGAAGGTACCACGTTCATCTGTACAAACAATAGTACGCAAGTATAAACAATATGGGACCACATAGCCYTCATACCGCTCAGGAACAAGACGCGTTCTGTCTCCTAGAGATGAACGTACTTTGGTGTGAAAAGTCCAAATCAATCCCAGAACAACAACAAAGGACCTTGTGAAGATGCTGGAGGAAACAGGTACAAAATTATCTATATCCACAGTAAAACGAGTCCTATATCGACATAACCTGAAAGGCCGCTCAGCAAGGAAGAAGCCATTGGACAGACTGCAATATCAGCAAAAAGAGACACACCACGACGTACGAGAATGCATGGCAGAGACGCAGACTTCCCAATATAAACCTATTATTCAGAGAAAAAATATCCCAGTTCTGATCAATCAAACTAAAAAGAACGTCATATTGGCATAAAGGAACCATGCAGTCATAGCAGCAGAGGATAAACGCATCTCACACGTAGAACACAGGGACCAAGGAGCGCATCACGATGCTGCTGTGGCGATGATTATGACTTGGCAGTGAGGCAGATTGGTGCCTCTTACAAAAAGATGGCATCATGAAAGAACATTAATGAGGAAAACAAGTATAAAATATTGAGCAACAGACATCGACATAGTCAGGAAGTTAAAGAGCTTGTGTCGCAATGGGTTCCAAATGGACAATGACCCCAGCATACTCCAAAGTGTGGCAAAATAGCTTAAGGACAAAAGTCAAGGTATTGGAGTGGCATCACAAAGCCCTGACCTCAATCCTAAGATCTATTGTGGCAGAACTGAAATAGTGTGTTGAGCAAGAGGCCTCCAATCCTGACCACGTTACACAGAGCTCTGTCAGAGACGATCGGGCCAAAATTCACCACAACCTTAGTAGTGGAAGCGCTGTGGAGACTACACCACAGCAAGTTGACCCAGTTAAACTCTTTGGAATAGCGGGCAGCATTTTCACTTGCGACTGAATAGCGGCCAGAGACTGCCTCCTACACAGTTCCATGCTCAATATATGCTACAGGTTATTCATTAGTATTGGATAGAAAACACTCTGAAGTTTCTAAACTGTTTGAATGATGTCTGTGAGTAACAAAAACATGGCAGGCAAAAACCTGAGAAAAATGCACCAAACAGGAAGTGGGGAATAATCAAGGTTTGTAGTTTGTAAGCACAGCCCTTATCGACAATTCACAGTGGGATGTGGGTTAGCTTGCACTTCCTAGGTCCAGCTAATGTCTAGAACTCGTCGTTAGAAATGAGTGTTGACAAGAGCTTCTCAGACGGGAGCGGGCGGATGGGGTTTCGATAAGGGGCGGCGGAACAGCCGCTGTGGTTTCAGCCACGCGCATTATAGACCAAAGAGAAAGAGCTCCAATAGAAGGTATGCATCTAGCTGCAAATTACGCTGTCGGCTCACATCAGACATGGAATTTCGGTTGGAACCGAACTTAGAAATTTAGTACAGAGCACAGAATCGCCGTCACAAGTAGTGACTTCTCACTTTGGAATTATGCAGAGCTTAAGATTAAGGAGAGATCCAATAGGATTACTATACACTTTGAGAGATATGTGACCATGTTGTTACCGACTGCTAAATGGGGTACCGCCACTTTATAGGAAACTTCGTTAACGACCTTGTCGACGAAGGAACGCGCTTGGGATTGTTTTACGAAACGCCAAAAAGAAGCTATTTTGACATAAATGGACATAAATGATGGACCCTTGTGACAGAACAGAACAGACAACAACATTAGTGGCTGAATCCTGGAGCTCGTATCTCGAATGAAAATCACTCTAGTAAGTCGAGAATATCAAGTGTGTAAAAGTACCGCATACTGGAAGACTCTGTGCGGCGCGCATACCATCGGATCATATGGTGGAGCCCTGTCGCAGGCGTCTCTATCGCCCGTGTCAGATATCCTGTTCTCGTTAATAGGTATGTAAAGAATCTAACATCCACTGGCGAATATGCATGTTAAGGGTCCACCGTAGGGACATCGTAGAACTCTGACATGGCGACATTAGACAGATAAGTATTAGCTCAGTAGAAGCACATTTATAAGATGGGGTACTACCATGGGTATGGGAGTTCATGGAGTCCTCTCCAGCCAATACAAGGCCACAAGCATATGGGACTGGCGGCGTAGATGTTTGACAACTGAACGGTACCAACGAATGGATAAGAAAGATATATGTCGCGGAATATAGTGGTAAAAGTCATGCACTTTGAGCTACAAAGATACGTGATATGATAAAAGATACCACTCAATTATTGAACTATAGGTGTATTCTTGATGCACCGAATCACATATGATTATGGTTCACTCTTTGTGTTGTTTTCACCTTCTCATCATACATTTGGTGGGCCGCGCTATATGGTTGTGAGCATTTTATTTTTCTGTGACTTTGTGGAGGACATAACATTGAGCGAGTTGTCAGGAGCTTTCGTGTAAGCATTATTTTGTATCAGACAGGTGTAGGCATGGATAACGATGATTATTAAACATTGGGTGCACTATATATTCTATGATGCATATTGAGATTTGTTATATAGAGTTTGTATTGATCTTGTGTATTCGGCCATGCAATTTCATTGCCGCTGTTGGTCGATGGTCTCCGTCAAGAGTAAGAGGTGACATTAAGCTAACGCACAAATATGCTATTGAGTGTATGTATTGAATAAATTGAGATCTTTATACTAGAGGAGCAGGAGATTTATTTTAACTACAATTGTAGAATTCATTATAGTGAAGCAACGGAGTTTAATATGTATTTCATGCATACGTGTATGTAAACATTCTCAACTTTTACTGCTCATTCATTCAGTTACTAACTTATTTTATCACAAATATATACAAGATTACACAGATAGAGGGTAACCGTTAAACGCCAATAACAAACACTTATAACCAATAGACCATTATATACCTGCAATCATCTGAAGTTCTATGAATATACCGATAATGAATATGTCACTGTAGCAGATACTAACCATAGACTATCTAATCAAATACTTTATACTTATCAATACTATCATAAACTAAGAGCGAGAGCTAGTATAATATACATATCATATACCATATACATAAAATACCTTTACAATCATACATTGGACTGCTGACCGCAAGGGAAGGAAATGTAAGTAGACCTCTCACTGCGTCTTCGCCTATTACTGGAGGTCCTGGTCTCACACGTCAGGAGATGTGGCCGTGTCTGCTAAGATGTAGTCTAGGGATCTATCTGTTTCGTCTCGTGCGCTGTGTTGCTCTCTCTCGATACTCGCATCAGGGTTCACTACTGCACTCCCTACACATCTCTTCTTCCCTGCTGTATTGGCACTCCTCTCCATACCCTCTCTCGTCTCTGCTCTCTCCTCTCTCTCTCTTCGTCATCTCTCTCCTCTCTATCTCTTGTCTCTCTCTCTGTCTCTCTCTCTGTCTCTCTCTCTGTCCTCTCTTCTCTGTCTCTGTCTCTGTCTCTGTCTCTGTCTCTGTCTTCTGTCCTCTCGTCTCTCTCTCTCCCCTCTCTCCTCTCCTCTCTCTCTCTCTCTCTCCCTCTCTCTCTCTCGTTTCTCTCCTCTCCTCCTTCTCACGCCTCTCTTGTCTCTCTCTCTGTCCGTCTCTCTGTCTATCTCTCTGTCTCTGTCTCTGTCTCTGTCTCTGTCCTCTTCCGCTCTCATCTCTCTCTCTCTCTCTCTAAATTCAAGCTGCTTAATCTGCATGAGTATTGTGTCAATATTGCCAAAGCAACAATGTATACAATATACATTGTAATAAAAATAAAAAATTAAACTATAACTAACTTATAACTAAATAACGGTCATCTTCACCATTACATCGGTCTACAACTCTATCATCATTACACTACTACCACCACACCATCACTAAACTGCTTATCATTACCATTACACCCATACACTTACTATTTGGAATGATAAACAAGAATAATACACAGCTACATCACCACGAGAGAGACACGGTTACAAGAAGCAGACTATTAGCCACCAGATCATAATAGGAGTATACAGTGAATTTTACCGTCAGAAATTACTTATTACCGCAGATGCCCATGAGTTTAAAAATTCCAAAATGCTCCAAGAGCTATGGCCAGCAAACCATAATACTATTAGTATTGGTCTGTGAACAAGTAGAGGAAAGCCATTTGCCCTTGGGTGAAACCTTCTGCCCACATTTTGAGCTCATTTTTTAGTTCTTCCTCAATGGAAAAATATTCTTACATATTACTAGTTAAACAATTCATTTGGATTTATTAATAAGTAGAATACATTATCGCCCAATAATATATTGGGAGAATAATATGAATACCCACATTGACCAGGTAGAGCGAAACTCTATAATCACCAGTAAAGAGAAGAGTGATGGCAAGTTCTTCTTTCTGTTTCTCCACCCCTACTCCCCTGCTCCGTGCAGCTGACGCACAGGGTGTACTAACGCACCTCCTTGTTGCCCGGTCCACGCCATGTCTTTTTAATGTCTGCCGGTCCTTCCCTATTGCTCTACGAGTCGGCGCGGTGGTCACTCAGAACCAGTGACAATTGGGGTCAACGGAGTCTGTCTGCTGCTTCGTATCTCTGACAGAGTAGCAGGATATTGAAATGGCAAGGCCAATGCATATTCTCAGTTTTAGGGTCAGAGAGAGAGAATTTGATCAGTACGGCTATGTGGGATTTTGTTTTCTGTTTTCCAATGTTTGTTAAATATGAGTCTCCGCCTTTGATTGGTTCATGATTTTGTTTATTGGAATTCTTGTCTTTTGAGACCAGGTGCCGGTGTCATCTGGTTGGTGAGGTCCAACACCAGCGCCTGAACCTGAGAGATGCTCGAGCCTGCGCTTGGGCAACGAGGGCTGCGCCAGTGGGTCTGGGCAGTGCGTGAATAACATTGCAGACTCGAATTTGGCACCCTTGAATTTCCAGACTAATAGTGACCGCGCCATAAATTGTAATGACAAATTCTTCTTCTGCTTAGTTCATGTCCATTATTAGCTGGCGACCGACAGCCAGGCGCCCAATTCTGCCTAACACTGCATTAGTTGGTGAATAGTATCATTACTCTGGACTTTGTAGGATTTTCCGACAGAATTCTGCATGTAAGAGGCTTCAATTTGATGCTTATCCGACCCGACATTTAAACCGTCCATGCTTTATCCAGCACGTGTTGGGGCCCCAAACCCTCACTTCGTAAAGAGCTATTGGTAGGATTAACACCCGTAATCAAATATTTTTGGTAATATATCAAAATTCCTCAATATCTGCGCGCATGTTTGATTCGAGAATGAATTTCAGTTTTTAAATTCCGCAATCAATGGCTCGCGGCCTAATGTATTGCATTTGGAGATGCATGTCACGCCCATGGAGCATTAAAAGTGTAAAAGTCCGATGCAGATAGTACAGAGACCAGAGGATAGGTGTAGAGGAAGAGTGATCATTTGTGATGTGTTCGCGAAGTTATGGTGTTGTTCAGGGTGAATTTATATTTGGTGTTTTCCTGACATGCCCTGTAACTTTGCCTTTTTTGAAATAACTCGAATGATTCCCCTCTTAGTTTTTCTCTCGGAAATTTACTGCCAGGGCGCCACATATCCTACTATGAGTCTCGCCTCTAGAATACTTAATGTTCTGTTGAAGACTTCTTTGGTTTCCGGATGATAGAACCTAAACCAGCTCATCAGCATAATAGCAGGTATTTCACCTCTGTGTCGAGAAAATAGTGTGAGTCCTGGGGCTGCAGAATGGTCCAAGCATGTCCTGCCTAATTCCTGACTCTGATATAAATGTTAAAAAGAATTGGACTCAACACTACCCATCCCTTCGGGCCTTTGTCTTCACACCTCGACATTGTGAAAAGAATTCTGTTCTTGTTTTTGATTGTTTACCGAGCACACTTGTTTTCAGTAGAATGTACAATTCATGTACCTCGAATACATTTTATTAATTTTCTCTCTCTCCTCCAACCCTAATCCATGCTGGCTCTCTTCAGTCTAATTCTCTCTCTCGCTCTCTCTCCTCTCTCTCTCTCTCTCTCTCCTCGTCGAGTGCATTGCGTCGAGGGAGCTGATGTTCGAACAAGCAGGAGCTGAGACCACCTACTCTGAGGAGAGTCGAGAATTGAGTATTCTGTTGTCACCTACTAAATGGTGCTGACCTGTGGAGAGTCTATACTCTGGATATTGATATACCTATTGATTAGTCTCAGACTTTGCCTTAACTAAGGCGAGCTAATGGTAATTCATAACCATTATCACTAAGCACGGCGTATATTAGGTGTGTTTCCCGGGTGCGGCATCGGCACTTGAAGGTGCTTGCGTTTTTCTCTGCGCGAAGTCAGCCCTAAATCCTAGGCGGTGGGCTGTGTCAATGCGCCCACTCGCGGAAGTGTAGAGTTTGAAAACTTAAGTCGGAGGCATGGACTAAAGATTCGCTGCTGCGGCCGAGGGTGTTCAGTGGACCAGAAGTAGCTTGGCTGTGGATCATTTGGGCTATAAAGGATACATCCCAAAATCAGCCTCAAGGATGAACTAGCGCTGTAAAGCCTGATCCACCTTTGCTCCCCTAGAATTCCATTGAACCAGGTGCCATACTCAAAATACCTGCTGAGAGGGGCGTCGTTCCGTGTGCTGCGAGAGAGTATGAAACACAGAACGCACGCGTAAGGTATTTCCGCTTATGAATCCGGCGAAGAAAGTTATAGCTCCTGTAGTCCAAAAAGCCACGGTGACGCGCAACCCAGGTGCCCACCAGAGAAAGTAAAAATATGAGGAAATGGTGTATCGTTAAAAGGAAAGACGAGACAATTAGGAGAGTATCACATAATCGTCGAGCGATGTCGGCTAGTCTCACAAAAATCAGTAAATCAGTCACAATAAAATGGAGGATCACACACACAAAAAGGAGCTTTCTGTGTTTTCAGTGATGCAAATCTCCGTTGTCGTAGCACACAACACTGTATAGGAATACCTGTGCTCATCGGTATAGGAGGATCGTACTTAAGTGCATCATCGAGCTCTATATTGAGAGAAAAAAGGCTAGTCCGATCGACGAGTATTGAGAGCACGTTTGGAAATAATTATAACGCACATTCAGTTTTAAAGACAAAGACCATTTATATCGAGAGAAATAACTTTTGACGATTTACATACTTTTGAGAATATCAATGAGGCATTATATGTTGTCTTGATGCGTCGTCATCTACTGTAATACATCAAATTAGAGACAATCCCTCTATTGAGCACCTGTGGAAGAGAGGCGTCATCATTTGCAGTGCGTTCACACAACAAGTAGGCTCCATTGACCAATATCCGCACGAAATCAGAAATGTCCTCATGATAAGCCGAGAGCAATACGAGCACTACGAGCAGACGGACATGGGGTCCCAGCGAGTTATGGTGGCTTGTATGACAAAGAGAGGCTGTGGTGGCTAAACTAAGGTGGACAGTTAGAAACATGCAAAGCACTTAATTGCGACAACACTCGTAAGCCCTTCTAGTGCGCACCTCAAAATTAAAGTAGGAAGATGAACACATGGATGTACAAGTTTCGCGTTGTACACACAAGGGTCGCACTGAGAACGGGGAGAAGGTGTGGCAGTTAATGTGTACTGTATCTTGTCGCGCTGTAATAAAGACAGATGGACATGAATGAAGCGAAAACAGCAGTGCCCCCGGGGATGAAAATAAGGTAGCGATACGGGGGGCATATATGTACTGTGGTAGACTTGAGAGCACCACCCACCGCACGCGTCCTGGAGGTAGGTAAAACAAGCATGCTGCGGATGTAGACAATCAGCTCCCGGCGGGAAACATTAGCCGTCGCTGAGGTGCGTGCTGGATGAATAATGAAGATACTTAACTGGTGAAGCTGAGGTCTAAGAGTATAACAGTCTGAATACAAGCTACCTGGGAAAAAAGACTTAGTACTAACTAGTAGACCTGTTATAGACTGTCTTGATACACGAGCACTACATCTGGAGAAAAGAACGGAAAAAGGTATAGCAGATGTTTTTCAAAATACCGAAAGCTGAGTACAAGGTAACTGTTTAGAGCACACAGGATATCTGTTAAGGGGTAAGTACAGAGCTTTCCCGTAGAGGAGAGAGAACACTCTAGTTCTATAGTACTAGAGCAAAGGTAGAGAACTTGTTAGCTAGTTTAATAACAGTTCTGGATAAACATTCGAAGAGCTCACCCTGATGAGAGCAAGAGGATAAGAGAGAGACTGTTGTAGTAACTGAAAAACTGTTCTCTTGCTATTTCAATCGGGGTCAGTGATACTAACAAGAACATCCACAAGGGCCACAACCACGCACTTCAGTAAGATGTGAACTGGTTACCTATGGCTATAAAGACAATGCTAGGAACCTCAGAGCTCCCTGGGAAAAACATAAACTTTAGTTATATGCGAAGCTGGAGTACTGAGAATATGAGGGAGCTAGTCCTGATACACAACGCAGGCTCCGAGGGTAATGACTTGGAGTACTTTGAGAAGATAACCGTGCTCATAGTATCAGAAGTTGAAACAAAAGGGAAGAACAAGTATTATTCAGACTAGATATTAACAACATCATGAAATGCTGGAGTAATAAGTTACTTTAGTTACTTCCACTGCATAGAGGGTACACTGTGTTTTACTATGAATCAAAGAGCACCACTAAGAAATACTATCGATGCGTCATGGGGAACAATACAGTATCTTAACAGGGGAGACTGGTTGTAAATAGACCACCAGGTGTGAGACTATCTACAGGCGTTCCGGTAAGAAGTACTAGTACCAAGAAAGAACGTGTAGCTCTCTAGCGGTAAGAGTGATAAGTGCATGTAATAATTCTAGTCATAGAAGAATTGAAAAACAGCAGTTCCCACGCTTAGGCCTAGTTCCTCCTGGGATATAAGAACCTAGATACTTGTAACATGAGAATGTGGTGGCTGTATTTTTCCGTCTGATTAGATATTCATGTTTCTGTACTATATCCACACTCATTGCTAGGGGAAAATAAGACTTAGTTACAGTATTGTCACCTTGCTTTGATAAACGTAAAAAAGAGGGCAGAGTACGACTTGGTAATAACAAACGAGGCTCACCTGGGTGGAAAGTAATGTGACTGTTATAAGTAAATATTAGAGGGAAAGGGAGTGACATAAATTTTTCTAAACCGAAAGCGCGATAGTAATTTTGGACAACATGAATATGATCTATAATCGCTATGTGCGCCATACAGGAAGTGGGAGGCGGAACAGTCGCGTGATCGTTAGGTGCATAAAAATAACACCATAAAAGTGTGTAGGGAGTCGTGGAGCTATCTGTTCCGTTAACCTAGAGGTGTAATATTTATGAACGTCTCTCTCTTGGTCATATGAGGTTGAGACCACAGAGGGTACATTGTTTGCACGCCTGGAGGTGTTAGTATATAAGAGGTAGTTGAGAAATAATCACACCTATGGTACTGTATTGATCTGAATCCGATCTGTGTTAATTATAGCGCCAGGTCGTGCCTGATCGAGTATGAGAGAGTGAGATCTGTTTTTATGTAGAGACATTACTCAAATACCATTGAACGAATGTAATACTGAGTTATTTACTTTGTATTTTATTTCAGAGGAGGGATTCTGTATTAACACTACACAGTTCTCTCACGTCGAGTTTGAGATAAAAAATAGTCACCAGAACCTCCATTATATAGCCGTCTAAGGATCTTTTAAAACGCCTCATTGTTACACACATGAACTGTGTGATATTTGGCGGAGTCAACTATGAGGAATCAAACGGCTAGTACAGCTGGAGCGGCATTGTTGAGAGAGAAACATCAATCTCATGGCCAGGTTAGATAGTACCTATGATTGTCGCACGCGATACCAACATGCTCCAGGTCCTGTGAAATCAAGGGATGTAGATAACCCACCGAGTAGGTAATTTTTCACTGAGTCATACTCGTTATATACAGAGTGGTGGTTATCTGTTCATATATACGCAATAGTCCTGATACCACAGACGAGAGACCCGAGAGAAAGCGAGACATACTGCATTTTAATATAACTTTATTGAGATCGTATTGTCCATCACTACAGAGAGGACACGCTAATCACACGTGTGCTCTCTCATGAGAGACTAGGCCGCTGGCAGGAGAGCTAAAAAGGTCGCAGCTTAGGTCAGTGACCAGCTCTTCTCTCTATGCACCTTGCTAAGTTACTAAGATGGGTGAATAATCTGCCATGATTCAACAATTCCTCCGCTAAAAACACATGGGACTATCGAAGGAAATGAACCCCAAGATACATCAGCGCAGAGTACAACCCATCGAAAGCGCCGTAGAATGTCTTGACAATAGTGTGTAGGTGAACTCAATGCACGTTGGTAGATTATGAGACAGACACAGGCGTAGACTCGAAGAGAGGCGAACTTAGCTCAGCGCCCTCAAGACCGCGAGGAACCAGCTGTCATTGGCGACCTAGAGCGAACTGGGCTTTTATCTGCCCTTGTTTCTGGACGTGCGAAGAGCACAGTGGGCATTGGGAGAATAATTTCAGGGAACTATTCTCTGAAAAGGATTTGCTCCTGTTTCTAGCGCTAAAATTTTCTTTTCTGGAAGTTTTAGAGAAAAACGCCACATGGACAAAGAAAAATTATCATTGTGTCTCTGGAGAATAATCTAGCTCAGTGGTGGACTAAAGAAGCAATCTCACACTCCACACATTAGGCGCCCATGTCAAGTCAAATGTAGAGAACGCAAGGCAGTAAGAAGATCGCGTCATGTCGCATGAATCTACTCAAAATGGTTTAGCCAGATGTTTCTTGTAGAGGAACAAATGTAGGATAAAAACATATTACCTTTCTTTTTTTTTAACATTTTGAGGTAATATTGTAATTTACAGTAGTAGGTGACACCAAGTCTAGTTACTTCTTTGATTTGGGAGTCCCAAGTAAAGGTGCTGTCTAAGCAGAAGTCTCGATGCGATTGAAATATTTGGAGCAATCTATTCTACTTATTGCAAGCGAGATTTAATAACAGCTGCGATATAAATAGTGCATGCGGGAACATAGAACGCAACGGAGCACGGCGATGTCGAGTTGAGACCGGGCTTCCCTGTTGTGAGATATCTTTATCTCTCCAACCCAAAAGTCTTTTTTGCTGCTGAGTTCTTTTGTGGCACGATGGATTTCGGCCCTACGCAGAAGTTAATGGGAGTAGCGTTTGTACAAACCTCTCTGCAGCGGATCTACTACCGAATAAGCTGCAGAAGGGCTGTCCTCATCCCACTGCCCAAAAAGGGTGACGCTAGGAGGTGAAGACACTACGTGCGAGGAGCAAGATGGCTTTTACCATGTGACTGATGTAACTTAAGATATTGTCAGAGAGCTCAGCTTATGAGTGGAGAGTCCAACACCTGAGGCTGTGGGTGAGGTGCGCAAGAATCATCCATAACGTGACTCAGTCCTACTGTGGTTAGCCTAAGGCAGGCCAGATAGGAAAGATAGACATTTTGTCTCATGAGACATTGCGGTGATTTTTTTTTGGACGTCTCCTAGTGGCAATTGTGAGGAATTGTGATGTCTTGGTCGATATCTCTCTCAATGGATGCCTGAACTAGGTCCGGCAAGAAATGTTGCACTTTTTGATCTCTGTATGTTGTATCATCTCACATCTCAACATTAAAGTCATGCTAATTCGCATCATTTCCCCTCGAGTTTCTCCCACTGGCTCTTGACGTCCGCGCTGTGACTAGTGAGTGCAACAAGTCCTAGCGTCATAGTTATTGCACACAAGAGTACAACGGTTGATACTCATAAACGTTGATACTTTGGCACACATGTGTAGCATTCGAGACACACGCTGTCATGATACATGCGGTATGGTTGGTCTTTGTACGATCGCCCTTTGTAAATGTTGGTAAGTAGGTAGTAATCGAACACATTGCACGGCACAGGGTATGTACTTTGCAATAGATGCGTTAAATACTGTGACTGCTCCCGAATAAGAGCTAGATTTATCCGTATGCTGGCCCACTACTATACATTAGTTTCAATTAGGAAAGTCCCGGCATTGAAGGGGTGTGTGTAACGGCTTTTAGAGGATAAATTCCCTCCTAGTGTCGTGGTGGGCTCGCGGAGATGCCTATATGGCGTGGATGGGAGTAGGGGTGGCAATAACGTGAGAAAAATCAAAAAGCAGCAGTGTGGACAGAAAACTTGAAGATCTCACATAGTGGATGCAGTTTCTAAGGGTATAGTAAATACTCGTCTGTTCATGAAGATCAATTTGGGTAGATTATAGGATGTGGGCCGTGCTTTGTAACAGCGCAATGTTGGGAGAGAGTGGCGTCACTTAATAGCGAGGGATCTCTCCTGGACGACTTATTTGAGTCCAGGTAGGGTTGACGTGATGTGTGTCTGAAGGAAGAAGGTGAGGCTTGTATGACGGAAGGGAGAGAGGCTCAATCTCTTCATCAGACTCTACTTAGGTTAGTTGTACCGGTAAGTGGAGATGAGGGGGACTATGGAAAAAAATTGGAGTCGGGGTGTTGAGGAATTGGTGGTGTATTCCCTCGTAACGGGAGGACTGAAGAACCGCACGAAATGGCGTTGATCTCTCTCCACATTTGGCTCACCCAATAAACGCGCAGCGACGGATGTGCAATATGAGAGAGTGCGAATTCGCAACACTTCTTTCTCCAACGTGCATAATAAGAAATAAAAATTCCTCCTCCTCTTCCAGTGGGTTGTTGAGGGGAACACATTCAACCTCAATATTACAGTTCCCAATATGCGTACTTTGTGGTTTTTCCTTGACAATTTGCATCTCCGAGCTTCCAATTTCCATTTTTCCTTTCATCTGTCACTCGCATCTGACTCTATTCTCCTTATGTTGTACAAGCTCCAATGATAACTTATAAACTCCCTCTGTAACTATCTTCCCCACATCTTCTTACCCAATATACCGCCCCCTCCTGGCTATATAGCACATGGTATCCTTCCCTTTCTCAGATCGCATATATCTCCGCCAGTCCCTCAAGTTCACCCTCTTTCCGTACAACTGAATCCAACCTATCACACAAGATAACCGTGGCCTCACTGTAATATTGACTGAACTGATGGATCTACAAGTTCTGTAAAGCATCAACTCATTACACCAACTTTTAACCTTTGAGCAGTTAGGATAGTTGCGGCGCTGCTATTCCTGTATATTCAGACGATCACGCATTAGACTCAAAACTAACCGTATCTGCATCGAAGCTCGTCCGCGTGTAATTTTATCACTAACAACAACTATCAAAGAAAACTCCATCGAGAGCGGAGCTGGATCAGTAGACGAAAATCCGGAGAAATGAATCCTCTGAGAAAGGTTTACACATCCTTCAATGTCGTATCCAACCTCTGTACTGAGATGGCTATTCCAATGATAGCCAAGGTGATGGCTCCTTATAGCAATGGCATATAACATTCCTGTTACCAATGTCACATTTCCCACCGGCCCACATGCCTAATAGCCAATGGACCAGCTCGTCTTATCACACATTTCAACTAAGATCCGAAGCACTTCAAACTCACGCGTTAACTGCCCATTGAGGCAGTTATCAAAAAAAAAACCAATACTCTGATTGCAGAGGCTATTTGTCAATGGAACACCGGAATGGCACATAAACGTATAAACGACCTTTCATCACAGGCAGTAACCAGGGAGGGGCAATAAAACGGAGCGAATGACGCACCGCTGAACCCAACGCCTCAAACGCCTGGGTTGCCATAAATACTTGATGTTCAAACTTAGGAATCATAAAACACCAGCCAACCCCACGCACTCTGCTGGCTAGCACTTCAGAGACATGGCCTTTTCACTCGATCAATTCCTCGCAAATATCTAGCACCGCAGTCAGCAACCACTCACCAACCCAATAGCCGCTAGAGACGTCCAAACACACTCGAGCGCATATTCAGAGAATTCGAACTCTTCTAATATTCCACTCCTACTTTGGCTTAGCAACCCTTCCTGTGTTACAGTAGTGCACTGCCGTGCCCAAGCTGAGAGCCACCACTGGGCGGAGTCCAGTAGATTCAACCAAGCTGGCCGCCATGTTGGCCCAAACAGTTAAAGGGAAAAAAAAACTCTCGCTCCGTTTTCCATCCCGCTGAGTGGGAGTGTGCCCTTCTTTGGCCCGCAAGTCGATCCGACAACTTGCCAGAGACTGTTTAACCAGATCGCATACGCTGGGCTCCCCCTTCAGTAACGGGGGACGATTCAACCCCTCCTAGTCAGGCCTGGCTTTGACAAAGACCCTTTTGACATATCTTATACTGCAGTGCACAATAAAGCTCACTGCCTCTCCACTCACCTCAATTGCAGCATATCTTCACCCCCTGGTCTCTGCCGCTCCACCTCATTCAAACTCCCCTAACCGGGCCTGACTCTCTGCCACTTCTTTTGGGCAGTCGCCTCCAGGAGTGTCGAACGGACCACGCCCTCCTTCTCCCCACTCAAACCAGTAGGGGGTTTTGGAGATGAAGGGGGGAGTGTAGCTCTCAGACAGTGGGGCAGTAGGGTTTTGGAGATCGAGGGGGGATGCTGGCAAGAGGCTTTTCGCGTCAAATGCAAACCGCCTCAGCACGGTGGGGCATGTAAAGGACCGCTTTTATTCCATTTAAAAAATCTTGAGAGCTGGAGATCCACACGCGGGTGAGAATGGGTACGTCCTCTCCAGACCAAAAGCGTGGGGCAGTAGGGTTTTTGGAGGATCAGGGGGGAGTGTAGTCTCTCAGACCAAGGTTAGGCGCAGTAGGGTTATTGAGAGATGGGGGGTGTTACGATTCCATCATACGGTTACTTCCAACATAGCCACACAAAACAGAAGACGTTCATCAAAGAGAGTGAGAGTCACATTAGAATATTGCGGATTTGGCGCACTCCTAGTTTAAATTTTGATCTTCAAAGAACCTGTTGTTTGCTGCGAAGAAGACTTTCCCATTATAGTGATTCGTTGCTCTGATGCCTTTTAATGCAAGTTTGAGAAATACCACTGCGACATAGAGGACAAAATGAACCATGGTTTGCTCCCTCTCACGCAGCTGACAAGACCACTTAATTTAACCCGCTGTGTCTCGAGCCATTCTTCTTGTCACAGCCACCATTTGGAAGAAGGCCCATCAAAGAACTGCTGTGTCACTAAGGTTGATAACCATCTGTAGAGAGTTACATTGCCCACCCCGGTCTGGGTATGAAATAAGACTCCAGACGAGCCTATAAAAAGCCACAATATGATCTTCCCCCTCTCACTAATTGTAGGGCTGCAAAGACCTCCCTTTCCTATTCACCACAAGTAGTCGCTATTACAACTGTATAACTGAAAAGGCCTTCATATGGTGCGATGCCTTGAACGCTGGAGTCGCTTGAGAGTGAAGCCTAAACCAAGTCATTTAAAGTTGAATGATGTATATTTTTTTTTCTATTTCAGGGAGGGGTACTTGCGCTATACAAAACGAGGCTTGTTGACAAGTCTGCCCTGTAAGAAAACAATGTGGAATGTTCAGAAGTCAACATGACTGCTGGCCAGAACACTTAATCACAATTGTCGAGGTAGCTTCTTTTCTTTAATTTCTGTTCAGTAAATTGAAGTACATATAGACACCTGGAATTCCACTAACTTGAACCTGCTAGCTTGGTGGATGGTAACCCCTTGTAAAGGACTAGGGACAGTTAACATATTAAGTCTCATTGTGTGCTACGTTCATTGTCTATAGACTAGGACAGTTAACAATTAGTCTCATTGTGTTGTAAGTTTTTGGCTCCTATAACGGACTAGGACAGTTAACATATTAGATTTCTTGTCCAACAAGTGTCATGGTTCATAAATGGAATGGTGTTGCGACTGTATACTGAATGTGACAGTGATGTTGAGATGTCCTGTACAACTAATAATCTAATAGAAATTTAGACCGGCTGTGACGTGTGTATTGGAACAGAGACGCATCAGTGGATTGTCATTTCTACATGTCCCCAAGTAGGTGGCGTCAAGAATGGCGTTCCATCTATCCTGGAGAAGAGACTAGTCAGATCCAAAAGGACAGGGATTTTAGATTGTTGAATGATGAATCTATTGCCTTGGGGTATTATAGAAGCCACACAAGCAAGTACTTTCTATCCAGCAGAATAAGGAAAAAGCTCTCTGATTTTGTGTTAATTTTTTTGGAGGACAATCCTTTCTTTGTTAGCTACTCTTTGATTGAGTTGTTTTTTTGTTCTCCCAGGAGAGCGGCAGTTGCTTCAGTTGTCTCAATTGTGTGCTTATGAAAACATCCTTATCCCTTGGACTAAAGACACTCTTTCTGACGTCTTAAAATACCAGATCATGTCTTGTCTCCCGTCTCTCACCTTCCTCACGGGCCCTCTCGTGTCACTCAAAACCCTCAAAGTATCAGTCCACTGGTACTTGCAAGGACTGTTTACAATGGTTTCATTTCTACTGGTTTGAGCCGCTCCTGTGGTATCCACCCGCTTCCCTACCTCTTCAATCCTTCGATCCTCCCCTTCAGGGAGTTCTATGTAAAGTGTGCAATTACACACCACGGTTATTTTTTTTATACAATACTGTAAACTTGCCTTTGTACATTTGGGCGAAAAATAAATCTTTTTAATGAGAACCTATATCGTCATGTGTGACCTGGCGTGCTTTAATTCAGGATTTCTAATTTCACAGGGCTAGTGAGCTCTCATTTGGCGCATCACACCACGCTGGATTTTTCTGCAAGACGAGCACACCATTTACAGAATAAATTTTTCTATTGTCCATTCTTTTTCTCATACAACCAAAGAAAATTTGGATGAGGCATCCATTTCAGATATCTAATAATCCCTGAAACTATAATAAATAGCCTTGCTTTCACCACCACTATATCATATGCCCA
>NW_019944013.1:29051-31141 GCF_002910315.2 Salvelinus sp. IW2-2015 | reverse complement strand
TGAAGTTTCTAAAACTGTTTGAATGATGTCTGTGAGTATAACAGAACTCAAATGGCAGGCAAAAACCTGAGAAAAAATCCAAACAGGAAGTGGGAAATCTGAGGTTTGTAGTTTTTAAACACAGCCCCTATCAAATTCACAGTGGGATATGGGTTATGTTGCACTTCCTAAGGCTTCCACTAGATGTCAACCGTCTGTAGAACGTGGTTTCAGGCTTCTCATGTGAAGGGGGGGCCGGATGGGTGCTGTTTCACTAAGGCGTCTGGCAACAGCCTCGTTCTCAGTCACGCGCATTTCACATAAGAGGTATCTCTCGTTCAATTACTTTTCTACAGACAATGGAATTCTCCGGTTGGAACATTACTGAACATTTAAGATAAAAACATCCTAAAGATTGATTCTCCGGTTGGAACATTATTGAAGACTTATGTTAAAAACATCCTAAAGATTCTATACTTAGTTTGACATGTTTCTACGACCTGCAATATATATAACTTTTTTGAACTTTTCGTACGACTGGAGCTGAACGCGCTTTGGATTTGTTTACCAAACGCCCAAACAAAAGAAGCTATTTTGACATAAATGGACATAAATGATGGACATTATCGAACAAAACAAACATTTATTGTGGAACTGCGATTCCTGGGAGTGTATTCTGATGAAGATCATCAAAGGTAAGTGAATATTTATAATGCTATTCTGACATCTGTTGACGGCGCAACATGGCGGATATTTCTTTTGGCTGAATTGGGCTCTGAGCGCCGATCTCAGATTATGCTTTTTCCGTTAAGTTTTTTAAAAATCTGACACAGCGGTTGCATTAAGGAGAAGTGTATCTAAAGTTCCATGCATAACACTTGAATTTTCATCAACATTTATAATGAGTATTTTTGTGAATTCATGTGGCTCTCTGCAAAATCACAGCATGTTTTTGAACTACTGAACGTAACACACCAATGTAAAATGAGATGTTTTGATATAAATATGCACTTTATCGAACAAAACATACATGTATTGTYTAACATGAAGTCCTATGAGTGTCATCTGATGAAGATCATCAAAGGTTAGTGATTCATTTTATCTCTATTTGTGCTTTTTGTGACTCCTCACTTTGGCGGGAAAAATGGCTGGGTTTTTCTGTGACTTGGTGGCGACATAACATAATCGTTTGTGGAGCTTTCGCTGTAAAGCATTTTTGAAATCAGACACTGTGGCTGGATTAACGAGAATGTTATCTTTAAAATGGTGCCTAATACTTGTATGTTTGAGAAATTTGATTTATGAGATTTCTGTTGATTTGTATTTGGCGCCCTGCAATTTCATTGGCTGTTGGCGAGGGGTTCCGCTAGATAGGTTAAACAATTTAAAGGCAACGCTACCAAATACTAATTGAGTGTATGTAAAAACAAAATTGAGATCTGACCTAAGACAGGGAATTTTTACTAGAATTAAATGTCAGGAATTGTGAAAAACTAATTGGAAAAATAGAAAAGAACTCCATGGAGGGTAAAATTGGGCATTGATGACAAGGTAAGCCAGAATGGAGAGCACTGTACAAGCCACCGTTACAAAAGGGTACTGGTGATATGCAATGGAGGGTTTTACATGGCATCATTGCAGTTAATGGCTTTTTGTATCTGTATTAACTCAGATGTTAGAGATGGATGTCCTTTTTGTAATATAAGAGAAAACTTTTTTCACTGTTTTATGGAGTGTGAGAGGATAAAACCTCTATTGGAAATGCTGGAATCTTTGTTTAAAGCTGTAGGGGAGTTTTTCAATAACACTGTTTTTATTTTGGGGTTTCAATATAGTAAGCAACAGAAAAGAAAATGTCAAATGTAAAATTTTATTTTGAACAAGCTAAGATGTCAATTTTTCTGAGTAGGAAACATAAGATAGAAAACGGGAATATGGGCAGGATGTAAGATGTGTTTTTAAAAGGATTAGTGAAAGCACGAATAAAAAGTAGATTTCTTCTCTCTCTCTCTCTCTCTCTCTCTCTCTCTCTCTCTCTCGTCTCTCTCTCTCTCTCTCTCTCTCTCTCTCTCTCTCCTCTTCTCTCTCTCTTCTCTGAGAGAGAGAGGGTT
>NW_019944013.1:16653-28970 GCF_002910315.2 Salvelinus sp. IW2-2015 | reverse complement strand
TGAGTTTAATATGTATTTGCTAGATGTATGTAACTCCAACTTTACTGACCTATCATATAACTTATACTATCATAACATAATAACATATACAATAAAATACCTTACACATATCATATACCTAAATAGCATATACATTATAACCTATCATCTACCTTATCCTATCATATACCTTGTTCATCAAATACCTAACACATACCTTATATCCTATCAAATACTTTATACTTATCATATACCTATCAAAAACCTTAATCCTATCATATATCATCATTATAACCATATACATATCAAAATACCTACACCAATCATATACATTGACCTATCATATGTCATATATCTCTCTCTCTCGTCTCTGTCTCTGCTCCGGTCTCTGTCCTCTGTCTCTCTGTCTCTGTCTACTGTGTTCTGTCTCTGTTCTCCTTCTCTCTTTCTCTCTGTTCTCTCTCTCTCCTCTCTCCTCTCTCTCTCTCTCTCCTCTCTCTCTCTCTCTCTCTCTTCTCTCTCTCTCACTCTCTCTCTCTCCTCTCTCTCTCTCTTCTCTCTCTCTGTCTCTCTCTCTGTCTCTCTCTCTGTCTCTCCTCTGTCTCTGTCTCTGTCTCTGTCTCTGTGTTCTCTGTCTCTGTTCTCTCTGTCTCTCTCTCTCTCTCTCTCTCTCTCTCTCTCTCTCTCTTTCTCTCTGCCTCTCTCTCTCTCTCTCTCTCTCTCTTCTCTCCTCGTCTCTCTCGTCCTCTCTCTCTGTCTCTCTCTCTGTCTCTGTCTCTGTCTCTGTCTCTGTCTCTCTCTCGCTCTCTCTCTCTCTCTCTCTCTCTAAATCAAGTGCTTATATTGGCATGATAAAATACATGCTTTTCTACACTTGCCAACAGCAACAATGTATACAATAATACATTGTAATAAAAAATAAAAAATTAATAAACTAACATCTATAACTAAATAACGGTCATCTTTCACCATTACATCGCGGACTAACACTACTATCATCATTACCACTTACTACCACCACCACCTCACTAAACTGCTATCATTACCATTACACCCATACCACTTACTATTTGGAATGATAAACAACAATTAATAACAGTAATAACAATCAATAACAGTTAATAACAATAACAGTCATAATAAGTAAGTTACTGACTTACTATGTCAGATGTTTATTCAGTGTCCCTCAGCTATTGCAGGCAAAAACATATTGCTGCTAGAGGAGCCATTGCTCCTCGCCCATGAGTAATTTTTGTTTCCTCCTGGTTTAAACAAGTTTTAAAATTTGGAATTAAATGTAGTCATTTCTGTGAATAATGAATCTCTTGGTGAGGAATTTATCACAGTAAAGGAGAAAGTGCAGCTCTGTTTCTACCTCCCCTGTCGGTCAGTACCACATACACGCTCCTCTTTGGGTAGCCATGCTCTTTTATGTCTGCCGGTTCACTCATGCCAATCCGTGGTCACTCAGCCAGGTACTGGTAAGGATTCTTCTCTGCTTCGTATCTCTGACAGAGTGAGAATTCAGCCAATTCATTCTCTGTTTAGGGTCAGATAGCAATTTAGTCGGCTTTCTTGGGATTTTGTTCGTCGTTTTCCAATGTTGTAAAATTAGTCCTTTGATTGGTTTCATGATTTGTTTAGGTATATTCTTTCTTTTGAAGCAGTGCGGTGTCAGCTTTTGTGAGGTCCAACATACACCGAGCTGACTGAGGTGCTCGTTTCTGGCTCAGCTCTTGGGTTTGAGTGCTTTAAATTGCAGACTCGAATTTGGACTTGATGCATTAATTAGCCAAACATTTTTATGATCGTTTTCTGTATTTTCATATATTTACTGGAAAGCGGACCCAATTCTGCCCTATCCAATCGACATTAGTTGGTGTATTTCTCTGACTTGTAGGATTTTCCGACTCATGAATTCTGCATGTAGGGCTTCAACTTGGATGTTTGTCCCACATTTTAAATCCAGTTTATGTGAGTGGCCCCAAACCTCACTTCCGTAAAGAGCTATGGTAGGATTACACTACTCAAATAATTTTGGTCCAAATTTCTAATTGGGATGATTGATTTTGAATAATTTCATTTTTATTGCATACAATGCTCTGCGGCTTTTTCTTGAGTGCATTCACTGCCATATTAAAGTTTCACCGAATGCAGATATATGTCAGACCAAGTAGGTGTTAATTTTTTGTGGGTCAATTATGGTGTGTTCAGGTGAATTTATGATTTGTGTCGACATCTGTTTCGTTTTTGGAAAATCATATTTTAGTTTTGGGAAATTTACTGCCAGGGGTGCCCAAATTTGGCATATTGCTCCTAGAAATTAATGTTCTGTGAAGAACCTCTTTTGTATAGAGTACCAAGTCATCAGCATATAGCAGGTATTTCACCTCTGGTCAAATAGTGTGAGTCCTGGGGCTGCAGAATGTCCAACATGTTGCTAATTCATTGAATAATGTTGAAAAGATTTGGACTCAGACTCAAAGCCTTGTCTCACACTCGACATGGCTGAAAAAATTCTGTCTTGTGGTTTATTTTATTGCCACCACTTGTTTCAGTGTACATACAGTGGGGAGAACAAGTATTTGATACAGCTGCCGTATTGCAGGTTTTCTACTAACAAGCATAGAGGTCCTGTATTTCATAGGTACACTTCAACTGTGAGAACGGAAGCTAAAAGCAAAAAATCCAGAAAATCACATTGTATAATTTTTAGCTAATTAATTTGCATTTAATTTGCATGACATAAAGTATTGGATACATCAGAAAAGCAGATCTTACATTATTTTGGTACAGAAACCTCTGTATTGCAAATACACAGATCAAACGTTTCCTGTAGTTCTTGAGCCAGGTTTGCACACACTGCAGTAGTATTTTGGCCCACTTCCTTGCCATTACAGACCTTCTCCAGGATCACTGCAGGTTTCGTCTGGCGCTGGGCAATACGGACTTCAGCTCGCCTCCAAAGATTTTCTATTGGCGTAGGTTGGAGACGGCTAGGCCACTCCAGGACCTTGAGGATGTTTCACGGAGCCACTCCTTATTGCCCTGCTCGTGTGTTTCGAGTTTTGTCATGCTGAAGACCCAGCCACGACCCATCCTTCAATGTTCTTACTGAGGGAAGGAGGTTGTGGCAAGATCTCGCGTACATGGCCCCATCCATCCTCCCCTCAATACGGTTGCGTCGTTTCCTGTCCCCTTTGCAGAAAAAAGCATCCCCAAAGAATTGATGTTCCACCTCCATGCTTCACGTTGGGATGGTGTTCTTGGTTGACTCATCACTTCTTCTTCCTCCAAAACACGGCGAGTGGCAGTTCTAGACCAAAAGCTCTATTTTTTCTCATCAGACCACATGACCTTCTCCATTCCTCCTCTTGGATCATCCAATGGTCATTGGCAAAACTTCAGGACGGGCCTGGACATGCGCTGGCTTGAGAGGGGTCCCTGCGTTGCACTGCAATTTTGAATCCATGACGGCTAGTTGTTACTTAATGGTTTTCTTTTTAGACTGTGGTCCAGCTTCTCTTCAGGCGTCATTGAAGCAGTCCGGCCATGGAGTTTTCTGGGCTGATCCCTTTCAGCCTTCCTCATGATCCCATTGATGCCCCACGAGGTGATATACTTGCATGGAGCCACCAGGCAGAACAGTCGTCATGCTCCAGCTCCGAGACCCCCGCCCACCGAATTTGCATATGTTTGTGTGGCTAATTGTATATTAACTGGCATAAGTATGGATTCCTTATTAGGGAAATTGATTTGTGTGTGTGTGTGTGTGTGTTTTTGTGTATTTGTGCGTGTGTTGCGTTTTCATGTGTGTATGAGTATAGCTGTAGAATCTTAATTAATATGAACCAGTTTGCTACAGCAGGAAAATAACCTCGTGACAACAGGAAATGTGAATTATTATATGGATTACAATACATATACATTTTTGTTAAGGGGAAATCAAGTCAAAGTGGACATAACCAACTTCATAAGCCTTTTAAAACCTCAAATACAAGATAAATTTATAAGTTTCCTGTTTTCCTTGCAACAGGGTGATCAAATTAAAATCCTACATCTGTGTATGGATGAGCAAAGTTCGTGTTGCAGAAAACAGCTGCGTCTGTGATCTCTGTAAATACACCACACAGCTGGGATGTATGTTCAGGATGAAATATGAGGCTGGAGGTTATTCTAAACCAACGGTATATTCAACTGGTGGTCATATCAAACCTTGTGAAAGCTAGGAGTTAGTGGGTGACAGACAGACAGGGAGTGAGAGAAGTGGATCTCTGCTCAGGTCTGTCTCCAGCTACACTTGAAAACACTCACATCTCTGGAAAGCAGTTTCTTCTGTTTGTTTATTTCTTCCCAGAACAAGACCTTGTCACTGTCCTAGTTTGGGTGAATCATTAGAGGTATTATATATGACACAGTAGACAGTAGGCAGTAGGTAGTAGACAGTAGGTAGTAGACAGTAGACAGTAGACAGTAGACAGTAGACAGTAGACAGTAGGTAGTAGACAGTAGGTAGTAGACAGTAGGTAGTAGACAGTGGACAGTGGACAGTAGACAGTAGACAGTAGACAGTAGACAGTGAGAGAGATTTGCACTGCACATGGGAACAAAGATCGTACTTTTTGGAGAAACTGGTCATCTGGTCTGATGAAACAGAAAATAGAACTGTTTGGCCCAAATGACCAGTCGCTATGTTTGGAGAAAAAGGGGGAGGCTTGCAAGCTTGAAAAACACCATCCTAAACCGTGAAGCACGGGGGTGGAAGCAATCATTGTTGTGGGGGTGCTTTGCTGCAGGAGGGACTGGGACTCACAAAATAGATGGCATCAATGAGGTAAGAATTATTTGGATATTTTGAAAGCAACATCTCCAGACATTCAGTCAGGAAGTTAAAGCTTGGTCGCAAATGGGTCTTCCACATGGACAATGACCCCAAGCATACTTCCAAAGTTGTGCAAACAATGGCTTAAGGACAACAAAAGTCAAGGTATTTCCACGCCATCACAGCCCTGACTCATCACTATAGAAAATGTGTGGGGTAGAACTGAAAAAGCGTGTGTGAGCAAGGAGGCCTATAAACCTGATCAGTTACACCAGGCTCTTCAGGAGGAATGGGCAAAATTCACAACCACTTATGTGGGAAGCTTGTTGGAAGGCTTACCTGAAATCATTTGACCCAAGTTAAAAATTTAAAGGCCATGCTACCAAAATACTAATTGAGTGTAATTGTAAACTTCTGACCCCCGGGACTGTGATGAAAGAAAATAAACGCTGAAAGAAACAATTCTCTCTATTATTATTCTGACATTTTCACATTCATAAATAAAGTGTTTGATCCTAACTGACCTAAAACAGGGAATTTTAACTTGGATTAAATGTCAGGATAAACTGTGAAAAAGTTTAAAAATGTTGGTGGCTAAGGTGTTATGTAATGTCAAAACTTCAACTGTAATAGCTATAAAAAATAATATACATTATATATTCTGAAAGGGTACGCTGATTATGCTAATACTTTGTAGTGTGTTTTCACTAGTTCTGAATCTGACAATCTGGGTAATAGCATAGGGAGAAATCACGGTCGATATCAAGTTCAGGATACAAACTACAGGTTTTACTGCAGAGAAAAAACCTTCTTCCAAAATAAGGTATACTACTAGACCGACTCCACTAGCAGACCAGAGCAGCAGCCCAGCACCCAGGACGGGGACACGATCCAGACGCCAACCAGGTGTCCAAATGCCCCAGAAGCTACACGAGACAAGCAGGTGGAGTAGCCAGGGATAATAGGGCAGGCTGTGGGAAGGAGATAGAAGACCTAAAGAGAGAGAGGGGGAGGAAGAGTCAAGAGAGAGAGAAATAAAGAGAGAGAGGGAGGTAGAGGCGGTGAGGAACGAGAGAGGGAGAAAAAAGAGGGAGGGAGGGAGAGGCGAAAGAGAGGGAGAAAAAGAGAGGGAGAGAGAGAGAGACATATGGGTGGGAGAGAGCAAAAGAGAGGGAGAGAGAGAGAGACATATGGGTGGGAGAGGGAGAAAGAGAAGAAGAGGAAAGATGGGTGGGAGAGAGAGAGAGCCATATGGATTGGGAGAGAGGAGAGAGAGAGAGAGAGAGACACAGCACATATGGGTGGGAGAGAGAGAAAGAGAGAGAGAGAAAGACGGGTGGGAGAGGGGAGAGTATGCAATAGAAGAGGAGAAAGAGAGAGAGAAAGAGATGGGCAAAGATAGGTAGAAAGAGATGTAAGTTTTTCAAAGTAAGCTAAAGCCTATTGTCCTCTGTGTCAGGAATGAATAAGTATTTTAACATTAGGTTACTCATCCGTAGTTGACGGGGTAGACTAATGCATAGTGTTAGTATAAAGCACACCGTGTCAACTATGTTTAAATGGGCTAAAAGTCTTCCTGGTCCTGAGTATAGGGATGCATCACAAAGGGTAACCTTTTCCCTATGTTAGTGCACTACTCCCCTAGGAGAGACAGTAAGGTGGTTAGACAGTAGACAGTAGGTAGTAAGTAGACATAGACAGTAGGTAGTAGACAGCAAGGACAGTAGGTGGTAGAGAGCACGTAGACATAGGTTAGTCGACAGTAGAACGTAGGTAGTAGACAGTAGGTAGTAGACAGTAGACAGTAGGTAGTAGACAGTAGACAGTAAGGTAGTAGACGTAGGTAGTAGGTAGTAGGAGTAGACAGTAGGTGACGTAGTAGTAGGTAGTAGACAGTAGCAGTAGGTAGTAGACAGTAGACAGTAGGTAGTAGACAGTAGGTAGTAGACAGTAGACAGTAGGTAGTAGACAGTAGAGTAGACAGTAGGTAGTAGACAGTAGGTAGTGATAAGTAGGTAGTAGACAGTAGTAGTAGAGTAGTAGGTTAGTAGACAGTAGTACGTAGGTAGTAGGTAGTAGGACAGTAGGTAGTAGACAGTAGGTAGTAAGACAGTAGGTAGTAGGTAGTAGTGTAGTAACAGTAGACCAGTAGGCTAGTAGACAGTAGACAGTAAGGTAGTAGACATAGGTAGTAGACAGTAGACAGTAGGTAGTAGACAGTAGACAGTAGGTAGTAGACTACGTAGGTAGAGGCAGTAGGTAGTAAAACAGACAGTAGGTAGTAGACAGTAGACAGTAGGTAGTAGACAGTAGGTACAGTAGTACGTAAGACAGTAGACAGTAGGTAAGTAGGTAGTAGACAGTAGGAAGTAGACAGTAGGTAGTAGGTAGTAGGTAGTAGACAGTAGGTAGTAGACAGTGAAACAGTAGACAGTAGGTAGTAGGTAGTAGTAGTAGTAACAGTAGACAGTAGGTAGTAGACAGTAGGTAGTAGACAGTAGAGTAGACAGATAGGTAGTAGGTAGTAGACAGTAGGTAGTAGACAGTAGGTAGTAGAAGTTAGACAGTAGGTAGTAGGTATAGACAGTAGAGTAGACAAGTAGAACAGTAGACAGTAGTAGTAGAGTACAGTAGGTAGTAGACAGTAGACAGTAGACAGTAGACAGTAGACAGTAGGTAGTAGGTAGTAGACAGTAGGTAGTAGACAGTAGGTAGTAGACAGTAGACAGTAGACAGTAGGTAGTAATAGGTAGTAGACAGTAGGTAGTGACCCAGTAAGGTAGTAGAAAGTAGACAATAGACAGTAAGGTAGTAGACAGAAGGTAGTAGACAGTAGACAGTAGGTAGAACAGTAGACGTAGACAGTAGGTAGTAGACAGTAGGAGTAGTAGGTAGTAGAAGTAAGACAGTAGACAGTGGTAGTAGGTAGTAGAACAGTAGACAGTAGACAGTAGAGTAGACAGTAGAAGTAGACAGTAAGACAGTAGACATAGATCAGTAGGTAGTAGACAGTAGGTAGTAGACAGTGACAGTAGAGCAGTAGGTAGTAGACAGTAGAGTAGACTAGCAGTAGGTAGTAGACAGAGAGTAGTACAGTAGCAGTAGGTAAGTAGACAGTAGACAGTAGGTAGTAGACAGTAGACAGTAGACAGTAGACGGGTAGTAGGTAGTAGGTAGTAGCAGTAGGACAGTAGGTAGTAGACAGTAGACAGTAGACATAGACAGTAGGTAGTAGACAGTAGAGTAGAATGACAGTAAGGTAGTAGACAGTAGAGCAGTAGTAGTAGACAGTAGACAGTAGACAAGTAGGTAGTAGATCAGTAACAGTAGGTAGTAGACCAGTAGACAGTAGACAGTAGACAGTAGACAGTAGGTACAGTAGACAGTTAGTAGACAGTAGGTAGTAGACAGTAGAACAGTAGACAGTAGACAGTAGACAGTAGACAGTAAACAGTAGTACAGTAGACAGTAGACAGTAGGTAGTAGAACAGTAGACATAGACAGTAGGTAGTAGACAGTAGACAGTAGACAGATAGACAGTAGACAGTAGACAGTAGGTAGTAGACAGAGTAGGTAGTAGACAGTAGACAGTAAGGTAGTAGACAGTAGACGTGTAGTAGACAGTAGACAGTAGACAGTAAGACAGTAGACAGTAGGTAGTAGACAGTAGACAGTAAGGTAGTAGACAGTAGACAGTAGACAGTAGACAGTAGGTAGTAGACAGTAGGTAGTAGACGTAGGTAGTAGACAGTAGTAGTAGCAGTAGGTAGTAGACAGTAGGTAGTAAGACAGTAGACATTAGAAGTACAGTAGACAGGTAGTAGACAGTAACAGTAGGTAGTAACAGTAGCCGTAGACGAGTAGGTAGTAGACAGTAGACAGTAGCAGTAGGTAGAACAGTAGACAGTAACAGTAGGTAGTAGGTAGTAGACAGTAGACGTAGCAGTAGGTAGTAGACAGTAGACAGTAGACAGTAGACAGTAGACATTAGACAGTAGGTAGTAGACAGTAGGTAGTAGACAGTAGACAGTAGACAGTAGGTAGTAGACAGTAGACAGTAGACAGTAGGCAGTAGGTAGTAGACAGCAGGTAGTATACAAGTAGACAGTAGACAGTAGGTAGTAGACAGTAGTAGTAGACAGTAGACAGTAGTATAGACAGTAGAGTACAGTAGACAGTAGGTAGTAGGTAGTAGGTAGTAGACAGTAGGCAGTAGGTAGTAGACAGTAGTAGTAGGTAGTAGGTAGTAGACAGTAGGCAGTAGGTAGAGACAGTAGACAGTAGATAATAGACAGTAGTGAGACAGTAGTAGTAGACGTAGAAAGTAGTAGACAGTAGACAGTAGTAGTAGACAGTAGACAGTAGACAGTAGGTAGTAGACAGTAGACAGTAGGTAGTAGAGAGTAGACAGTAGACAGTAGACAGTAGACAGTAGGTAGTAGACAGTAGACAGTAGGTAGTAGACAGTAGACAGTAGACAGTAGACAGTAGACAGTAGGTAGTAGACAGTAGACAGTAGACAGTAAGACAGTAGGTAGTAGACAGTAGACAGTAGACAGTAGGTAGTAGAACAGTAGACAGTAGACAGTAAGACAGTAGACAGTATGACAGTAGGTAGTAGACAGTAGGTAGTAGACAGTAGACAGTAGGGTAGTAGACAGTAGGTAGTAGACAGTAGACAGTAGACAGTAGACAGTAGTAGTAGACAGTAGGTAGTAGATAGTAGGTAGTAGACAGTAGGTAGTAGACAGTAGGTAGTAGACAGTAGGGTAGTAGACAGTAGACAGTAGGTAGTAGGTAGTAGGTAAGTAGACAGTAGACAGTAGGTAGTAGACAGTAGACAGTAGACAGTAGGTAGTAGACAGTAGGTAGTAGGTAGTAGACAGTAGACAGTAGGTAGTAGACAGTAGGTAGTAGACAGTGGACAGTAGACAGTAGGAGTAAGACAGTAGGTAGTAGACAGTAGGTAGTAGACAGTAAGGTAGTAGACAGTAGGTATACAGTAGGTAGTAGACAGTAGGTAGTAGGTAGTAGGTAGTAGACAGTAGACAGTAGACAGTAGACAGTAGGTAGTAGACAGTAGGTAGTAGACAGTAGGTAGTAGGTAGTAGACGTAGGAGTAGACAGTAGTAGTAGACAGTAGACAGTAGACAGTAGACAGTAGGTAGTAGACAGTAGGTTAGTAGATAGTAGGTAGTAGACAGTAGGTAGTAGACAGTAGGTAGTAACAGTAGGTAGTAGACAGTAGACAGTAGGTAGTAGTAGTAGGTAGTAGACAGTAGACAGTAGGTAGTAGACAGTAAGACAGTAGACGTAGGTAGTAGACAGTAGGTAGTAGGTAGTAGACAGTAGACAGTAGGTAGTAGACAGTAGGTAGTAGGACAGTGGACAGTAGACAGTAGGTAGTAGACAGTAGGTAGTAGACAGTAGGTAGTAGACAGTAGGTAGTAGACAGTAGGTAGTAGACAGTAGGTAGTAGACAGTAGGTAGTAGGTAGTAGGTAGTAGACAGTAGACAGTGACAGTAGACAGTAGGTAGTAGACAGTAAGGTAGTAGACAGTAGGTAAGTAGGTAGTAGACAAGTAGGTAGTAGACAGTAGACAGTAGACAGTAGACAGTAGGTAGTAGACAGTAGGTAGTAGACAGTAGGTAGTAAGGTAGTAGGTAGTAGACAGTAGACAGTAGGTAGTAGACAGTAGGTAGTAGACAGTAGACAGTAGACAGTAGGTAGTAGACAGTAGACAGTAGGTAGTAGACAGTAGTAGTAGACAGTAGACTAGACAGTAGGCGTAGACAGTAGACAGTAGACAGTAGACAGTAGACAGTAGACAGTAGGTAGTAGACAGTAGACAGTAGACAGTAGACAGTAGGTAGTAGACAGTAGACAGTAGACAGTAGGTGGTAGACAGTAGACAGTAGACAGTAAGGTAGTAGACAGTAGACAGTAGACAGTAGGTAGTAGACAGTAGGTAGTAGACAGTAAGACAGTAGACAGTAGACAGTAGACAGTAGACAGTAGGTAGTAGACAGTAGTAGTAGACAGTAGGTAGTAGACAGTATACGTAGACAGTAGACAGTAGTAGCAGACAGTAGGCAGTAGACAGTAGGTATAGACAGTAGACAGAAGACAGTAGACAGTAACAGTAGACAGTAGTAGTAGACAGTAGGTAGACAGTAGACAGTAGACAGTAGGTAGTAGACAGTAGGTAGTAGACAGTAGGTAGAGACAGTAGGTAGTAGACAGTAGACAGTAGGTAGTAGACAGTAGACAGTAGGTAGTAGACAGTAGACAGTAGACAGAAGGTAGTAGGTAGTAGGTAGTAGACAGTAGGTAGTAGACAGTAAGGTAGTAGACAGTAGGTAGTAGACAGTAGACAGAAGACAGAAGACAGTAGACAGTAGACAGTAGACAGTAAACAGTAGACAGTAGGTAGTAGGTAGTAGGTAGTAGACAGTAGACAGTAGACAGTAGACAGTAGGTAGTAGACAGTAGACAGTAGACAGTAGGTAGTAGACAGTAGACAGTAGACAGTAGACAGTAGGTAGTAGACAGTAGGTAGTAGGTAGTAGACAGTAGGAGTAGGTAGTAGACAGTAGAAATAGACAGTAGACAGTAGGTAGTAGACAGTAGACGTAGGTAGTAGACAGTAGACAAGTAGGTAGTAGATCAGTAGGTAGTAGGTAGTAGACAGTAGACAGTAGACAGTAGTAGTAGAGAGTAGGTAGTAGACAGTAGGTAGTAGGTAGTAGGTAGTAGACAGTAGACAGTAGGTAGTAGACAGTAGACAGTAGGTAGTAGAGGTAGTAGGTAGTAGGTAGTGGTAGTATAGTAGGTGTAGACAGTAGACAGTAGGTAGTAGACAGTAGACAGTAGGTAGTAAGACAGTAGGTAGTAGACAGTAGACAGTAGACAGTAGGTAGTAGACAGTAGACAGTAGACAGTAGGTAGTAGACAGTAGGTAGTAGACAGTGGACAGTAGACAGTAGGTAGTAGGCAGTAGACAGTAGACAGTAGCAGTAGGTAGTAGACAGTAGTAGTAGACAGTAGGTAGTAGACAGTAGACAGTAGGTAGTAGGTAGTAGACAGTAGGTAGTAGACAGTAGACAGTAGACAGTAGACAGTAGACAGTAGGTAGTAGGTAGTAGGTAGTAGACAGTAGACAGTAGACAGTAGACATAGGTAGTAGACAGTAGGTAGTAGACAGTAGGTAGTAGGTAGTAGACAGTAGGTAGTAGACAGTAGACAGTAGGTAGTAGACAGTAGGTAGTAGACAGTAGACAGTAGGCAGTAGACAGTAGGTAGTAGGCTGTTCTAGTGAGTCACTACTGAACCATCACTGGGGAGAGTAAGGAGAAGATACTGGCTTCACAGCCTATCCCTGACCAGCAATGGAGGGGACGTGTGTGTGTGTGTGTGTGTGGTGTGGTGTGTGTGTGTGTGTGTGTGTGTGTGTGTGTGTGTGTGTGTGGTGTTGTGTGTGTGTGTGTGTGTGTGTGTGTTGTGTGTGTGTGTGTT